>NC_141036.1:54830000-54885000 GCF_052040795.2 Danio rerio
CATAAGAAGATCAAGACACTACATAGCAGGGGTGCTCAAACTTTTACTTATGAAGAACGACCAAAAAAACAAACTTGATTGGCGATAGTGGGCTGGAGTTAAATGTTGCAAAAAAAAAAAAAATGTTGTTAAAGTTGCAATAGGTCATTTTCTAATTTATTTAAAAATATGTTAAAATGACTAGAAAACATTGCTTTAGATGAACTAATACAGTATTTTTTTAAAACATTTTATAATGAACTTATTACAATTAAAACAAAATATTATTTAAAACTAAATTACACTAGTTTTTGTCTTGATTTGCTTGCCGATGACTTCTGCATAGTCCTTAATCCCTAGAGGGACAGTATTTAGATTTCAAAAATAATCTGATTCATTTACAACATCTAATTGAAACGTTTAATTTCAGTTTCAGTTTCTTTTATTTGTAGCTCATCAATAAAACAAACAAAAACAATTAACGTTGCATAATATGGAGCTAATAATATGCCAAAACAATCTGAAGTTAATTTGTGCTCATTTTAATGAGTGAAAATTGTAATTTAATTAATCAGACTTTTTATATGGCTTTAAAAATTGTTTTGAATTGGAATTTCTTCATTTGAATTTGAATTCTTTATTTTTTACTCTTCCCTGTTGATCACCCCTGATCTACTTTCTGCTGAATCTGATTTTCTGAATTCCTTGGAAATTGAAACTGTATTTTTACAAACTGAATATCTGCAGTCTATCAATTCAGAACACAAAAAAGTTTGAAAATATAAAATCTATAAAACAAATCAGCCTTGAAAAATTCAGTTGTCTTAAATTTCAGATGTTCAATATTCAAGTTATAAAATTCTAATTAAGAAATTCCATTCATTCATTTTCTTTTCAGTTCAGTCACTTTATTAATCTGGGGTTGCCACCACGGAATGAACCGGTAACTTATACAGCATGTTTCATGCAGCGGATGCCCTTCCAGCTGCAACCCATCACTGGGAAACACCCATACTCCGGTCAATTTTAGCATACCCAATTCACCTGTACCACATATCTTTGGAATTGTGGGGAAAACCCACATGAACACGGAGAGAGCATACAATCTCCACACAGCAACGCCAACTGACCCAGTCGAGGCTCAAACCAGAGACCTTATTGCTGTGAGGCGAATGTGATACCCACTACACCACTGCTTCACCCTTAAGAAATTCCAATTCAAAACAATTTTCAAAGGCATATAAAAATTCCGATTTATTAAATTACAATTGTCAATAATTTAAATTCACACAATTCAAATTCAGATTGTTTTGGCATATTATTAGCTCCATAATGTGAGAAATGATGATCTCTGTGTTAAAGGCAATCGCCCCAACTCTCTCCACTTATACTCACTCTCCTCTCAGATGGGATGGTAGACCAAATCAAAAGTTACAATGGGCTAAATTTGGCCCGTGGGCCATACTTTGGGAATCTCTGCTATATAGAATTAATTTACATGTTGAATAACACACACACTAAAATGTCAAATTTACAGACATAATGCTAACAAATTTAGAAAAAAATCAATATTTAGATTATTTTGTTTATTTGTTTATGTTTTAATACTAAAGTGTTCCTCAGAAATACTATATAAATAAATGGTATTAGGCCTATATTTTAATGATTAAAAACTTTAATATTGTCCTTTGCAAATAAAAAAATAAAAAGAAACCGTGTTCTTGCTGGAAAGCCTGCAAAATGCTTGAATTTTAATCTAGCGATTTCAAGTGTTCGGGTGCTCCGGTTTCCCCCACAGTCCAAAGACATGCGGTACAGGTAAATTAGGTAGGCTAAATCGTCCGTAGTGTATGAGTGTGTGTGTGAATGTGTGTGGATGTTTCCCAGAGATGGGTTGGGGTTGGAAGAGCATCCGCAGTGTAAAAACTTGCTGGATAAGTTGGCGGTTCATTCCGCTGTGGTGACCCCGGATTAATAAAGGGACTAAGCTGAGAAGATAATGAATGAATGAATGATTTCAAGTGTGTTGAATTTGGATAAAGTACTTAAAACTGCTTGAAAATGCCATTGTGTTGCTCTCATAATAATTTGTGTTAATAAATAGGTAATAATGATGAACTATTTAAAGAGGACTTGTGCAAAAGCACTGTTATAAGGGGTTTAAACACAGTTGTGTACATATAATGACAAAAAAAATACTTTTTTTACAATTACACTTGATAAATACAGTCTGCAGAAACACTGATTGACATTCTCCCTTTGTACGTGTCATCAGAGGGGTAAATCTCTCTAATGGCCTGTTTCCACTGACTGGTACAGTACGGGTCGGTACGGGTCACCTTCATCAGGCTTGCGTTTCCACTGGTAAAAGTGTACCAATGGTACTCTTTTGGTGGGCGTGGTGTATGATAGAAAGTTTCAGTTGGCGTCATTTTCATTCAAGAAAATGTCTACAGTAAAGCTGTACGAGTCGTTCACATCATATGAGAAGCACTTCTTAAAAAACAGATGCTTTATACACATAAATACTTCAACACAATCTCACACAATTCGTAACTTTTTGATTTAGTGGCTAATTCGTTTGAATTTGTACGATCTAATTCGTACAATTTAGTAGGACTTGCTTATCCCCCAATGACGGTTGGGTTTAGGGGTGGGGTTAGGTGCCACGCCTCCTTTTTAAAATCGTACAATTTCGTACGACTGAACTCGTATGAATTTGTACGAATAAGCCACTAAACTGGCAAAACGTAAAATACTTACGTTTTCTCGTAAGACCAGGCTGAATACTTCTGTATAAATGTTTATTACTAACTTTTCTATCAACATGAGTTGATTATAACTGCAGATCAATGACAGTGCCTACTGTAACGTCTGCAATTATATCAAATAAATAAATAAATGCAACGTATATGAACACATACAGACCCTTACAGTCTCCGATATGTTACCAGCTACAGAAGAACTACACACAGCAGACATTTCATCCTTATTTAGGTACAAAACCAACAGGAATATAGCCCACAGTCAGCGCAAAACTCTCATCTGTGTGTGTAATCTTCAGCAGCACATGTAGTCTCTGTTAGAGAGTCATTCCATCATTCTGAGTTCATAATAGTCCAAAAAGTAATAATAATAGTTAAACATGGCAGTTTGTTCACGTTTGCTAAAAAAAATAAATAAATAACATGCTCCTTTTTTTCTGATTTCTCCTTAGTTTTTCCACGCTTCACTCTCGCGTTTGTCAGTTTCTGACAGGATCGGGTTTCCAAAGTACGTCAATAATCAAGCGCACGTTATTATCATGAGCTCAAGAAGTTGGTTATTTCAGATATAGAAATGCGGCGGGCACAAGCAAGAAAGCGAAACTGGTCGCGCTATAGACTGGCTTGTAAAAAACTACGAGGCACAGGGTAGAATCTGCTTTTCTTTTTGGCTTTGTGGTTGTTCATCAAGATGATGACAAGGTCTGTTTGAGCCCGGGTCGACTAAGGCTCGTTATTGTATGTATAATTTTGTTGTAATCTCTCGGCTGTGTATTTTAAACATGGTGGTTTCTTCTGGCTTGTTGCGTGAGCGAATACCATATTTCTGTAAGCAATCAGCGTTCAGCTGGGCGTCTAGCGCCGCCTTTTGGTACCCTTTCTCAAGTTTGGTACCCTTTCTAAAGGGTGCCAAAAAATGGTACAGTATGGTTCGGTTCTCTATGGTTCGGTACCTCTTTAGACAGTGGAAACGGCCATAAAAGCTTACCGAACCGTACCTTATCGTACCATACCACTCAGTGGAAACGGGCCACAATGGTAAAAGTTTTATTTAATTCTAAATTGAACCAGCAGCCATTTAAGAGACATATTTTGGCGTGTATCTGAGTGCATTTTGGACTAACTGTAGACATTTGTGCGGGCGTTTACAGAGCTGGAGTGATGCAGTGGCTGAGTCGGCTCGAGGATGGATTAATAAGTGTAACATGACACACGGACCACCAAGCAGCCGCATGCTCAATGGTATGTTCACTTCACAATTCACTTCAGCTCAGCCTCCATCTTGCATATACCTGAGGTTTAAACTCAAATTAGGGCCCGATAGGTAAAAATGTCCTTTTCTGTGTGATGAATCTGTTAAAGGAACACTCCACTTTGTTATAAAGGCTCATTTTTATAACTCTTCAAGAGTTGAACAGTTGTGTTTTAGCATTTTTTTTTAATCCATTCAGCCGATTTCTGGGTCTGGCGGAGCACTTTTAGCTTAGCTTAGCATAGATAATTGAATCGGATTAGACCGTTAGCATCTTGCTAAAAAATGACCAAAGACTTTTGATAATTTTCCTATTTTTATTAAAGGTTGACTGTTCTATATTCACCTTGTTGTACAAAGACAGACAGAAAATTAAACATTGCTATTTTCTAGGCCGATATGACTAGGAACCAAACTCTCATTCCAGTGTAAAGGTCTTTGCACACTGAAGTCAGAAATTTTGCAGGGCTTTATTTGTATTTAAATCCCAAAGAATGATTACAAACTTTAACACAAGCCTTGCACACAGAGTCCTGATGTGTACTAATAAATAAACGATACAAAATGGAGTCTTCGCGTAGTGAAGATGATTTTGTTGTCTGTTTATTTTGAAATCTGTACCTACCATATTGGTTTCTAAGCTGTCCCGAACTCACCTGCTTTGTATGCCATGTTTTTATATTCCATACTTTGCTTGCCTTATAATAAAGGACTTTGTGTTGCGAGACCAAGTGGATTAGTTTGTCCAATGCAATGTGCATTTTGCCTTTCGTTTGCACGGCGGCCCTGAATTGCCAAATGTTAATATTGTTGTTGCTTTTATTGTTATTGTTATTATTATTATTGTTGTTATTATTATTATTATTATTATTATTATTATTGCTATTATTGTTGTTGTTATTATTGTTATTAATGTTATTATTCTTGGTATTGTTATTATTATTATCATATTTATTATTGTTTTTATTATTGTTAGTGCTATTATTTTATTATTATTATTATTATTATTATTATTATTATTATTATTATTATTATTATTATTATTATTGTTATTATTATTATATTTATTATTAATGTTGTTGTTCTTGTTATTATTATTACTATTATTAATATAATTATTATTATTATTGTTGTTGTTGTTGTTGTTGTTATTCTTGTTATTATTATTATTGTTGTCGTTGCTGTTATTATTATTGTAATTATTATTATTATTATTGTTATTAATATTTATGGTAATAATGATAAAAGCAGCATACACTGGAGTAGTAATTTCATTTGAAACTACATACAGAAGTAATAAATAAATATTTAATAAATAAGTTTGACAATTTTAACATTTTATTTTACATTTAATAAGTGTCGCATTGATAAACAGAATTTTTTTTGTAGAAAAAAAAAAAATATATATATATATATATATATATATATATATATATATATATATATATATATATATATATATATATATATATATATATATATATATATATAAACAACCCCACATTTTTGACTGGTAGTGTATATAATATAGTTTTATTTATTTTGGTACATCAAACTAAACAGCATAAATTTATATTCTGTATGCACAAATACATCTATATTTAATTTGTAAATAGATTCTAAATGACTACATTTTTGTTGTACTGACAGCAGTGTGTGTGTGTGTGTGTATGTGTGTGTGTGTGTGTGTGTGTGTGTGTGTGTGTGTGTGTGTGTGTGTGTGTGTGTGTGCGCGTGTGCGTGAGTAGCTTAGAGGACACAAAATGGCTTAACTGTCCAAATACATTTTGCGGCCACGCTATATACAACCAAAGCAGTGTAGACCTGAGAAAACAGAAGATGTCTTTCATCCAGCCTACAGGCCTGCACACCTAATATTGATACAGCAGGATTGTGCAAGTGTGTGTGTTGACATGCGGACTGAAGTGTGAAGAAATGACAGTGTGTCACAGTCACATGCAGTGTGTGAACTCGATCACTGGATCTCCAGGGCTTTCACTTCAGCATTCGACCCTCATTACACCACCACTGGACGACGTATAAAACAGATTAGCTGAACAGCTACTGATGGTTTTTTGTCAGGATGTTATCTATAAAAAAGGACATATCACCTAAATCCGCTGTAATCGGGTCCCTGGTGCATGTGAGAACTCAGAAAATGTGAAAAGGACAAACCAGGAGCTTTCTTTTTCTGCAAGCTTGTGGAAACAAGAGTCATCCTGATTCCATATTATTATTATTTAGTATTATTACCTCCAGAACTGTCTTAGCTGTGCTCCCAAAGAGCCTCTTTTACCTCCAAAGATTCCATTGCGTTTCGTCTTCAGAGGAGCAAGTAATTTAGAAGAAAAAAGCCTCACAGTTGTTTCTCCTACCGCAGCAATCTCCATTTATCTTTTTGATATCTGGTGCCAGTTTATCAGGAAGCGGCCATTTTGTTCTCTTTGACTCATTTGAGGGAAACACTAACAATATGCTAACTCATGAATAGAATCATGCTAATTCATGCTAGAATTATGCTAATTCAGGCTAGAATTATGCTAATTCATGCTAGAATCATGCTAGTAACATGCTAATTCATGCTAGTATCATGGTAGTTCATGCTAAAATCATGCTAGTAACATGCTAATTCAAGCTAGAATTATACTAGTAACATGCTAATTCATGCTTGAATCATGCTAACAACATGCTAATTCATGCTAGAATCATGCTAATTACATGCTTATGCTAGAATCATGCTAATTACATGCTAATTCATGCTAGAATCATGCTAATAACATGCTAATTCATGCTAGACTTCTGAATCTGGGTTATTTCTCTCTTTATGATTACAGACTACACGCATAAAAAATCATCCATAAGGTGCATAATTACGAAATGTAATTTGTATCGTGTTTTGAATAGTTTCTAGCGAGTGTTTTCTGTCTTATGAACAGGATATGAAATGGGTGAAAACCTCTTCAAGGCCACCGGGATTAGTTCATGGACATCTGTGGTAGATGCCTGGCATAGTGAAGTCAACAATTATAAATATCCCATCGGATCCATCAACGGTCAGGCGACTGGACATTACACACAGGTGGAGTATTGGCTGCGTTTATTTAACCCGCATTCACATGTTACTGTAATGGCAGCAAAATGTTTAGTCTTTTGTTTATATCAGTCATGTGTGATTTGCTAAAGAAATAAAAGGTAGGAAAAATATTCAATGTAAATATATACACAGAGTGAGAAAAATAATCATCCTAAAAATAGCTCCAATTCATACATTGAGGTGTATTTATTGTACCATTGAAGCTAAATGAGTTCAAAAGAAACCTAAATGATTAGCCCTCCTGTGACTTCATTTTCTTTTTCAATTATAACCCAAATAATGTTTAAGAGATTTAAGAATTTTTCCACAGTATTTCCTATATTTTTCTTCTGGAGAAAGTTTTATTTGTTTTATTTTGGCTAGAATAAAAGCAGTTTTTCATTTTTTATAACCATTTTAAGGTTAAAATTATTAGCCCCTTTAAGCTATATATTTTCAATAGTCTATAGAACAAACAATCCTTACAGAAGAACTTGCCTAATTATCCTAACCTGCCTAATTAACCTAATTAACCGATTAAACCTTTTTAAAATCCTTTTAGGGTCAATATTATTAGGCCCCCTTAAGCAATATGTTTTTACACAATTGTCTACGGAACAAACATTGTTATACAATGACTTGCCTAATTACTCTAATTAACCTAGTTAAGCCTTCAATCAATCAATCAATCAATCAATCAATCAAGCCTTTATTTGTCACTACACTTTCGTATAGCAAAATTGAACCCCCCAGACCATACACAAAACATCACAAACAACTTTTCAGGGGAGACAGATCTTAGGAGGTAGCATTTAGAAACGAAGAAAGATACATTTGGACAGTTAGGCTAAAAAACACCCCCTCAGCTTGCCCTTGATTAGGACAAAGTGAGAAAAGGGAGAAAAACAGCCCTATCTTATCTTAAGTGTCACTTTAAGTTGAATACTAGTGTCTTGAAAAATATCTAGTCAAATATTATTTACTGTCATCATGGAAAAGATAAAAGAAATCAGTTATTAGAGATGAGTTATTAAAACAATTAAGGAGGGCTAATAATTCTGACTTCAACCGTATGTAGTCCAATAAATAAACTTAACCCAATGCAAAAGTAAGATTATTTTCTTGCTCCACTGTCAGTTTTTTTCTTGTTTTGAGCAAAAGTTCACTGTATTTTAAGCAATTATTTAGAATCAGAAGACAAAACTTAATGGGCCGTATCACACACCAGGCATAATATGGTGCAAGATGTGTATGGCTTGATTTGTTGCTATTTTCAGACCAGTGCAGCTGTTTTTTTCACGTTTTTGAGGGGTCTTTTGTTAGCTTATTCATGACAGTTTGCATTTGTATAAGGTTATTATTATTATTATTATTATTATTATTATTATTAGCAGTATTATTTATAATATGCACATTTATATTTGTTTTAATACAAACAATTTTAGATTTGTCCACCTGTCAGGTTTTGAAGACATATGCGTCACCATATGGGACATGAAAATAGTACGTGTGTTTGGATGTAACTCAGTTTTTTGACCACAGTTCATTATTATTGTTCATTTATTCATTTGCTGGAAATTAGATCTGAATTTAGAAATAGTTTTGAAACAAATCTTTGCGCTTAACAAACAAAATTAAATATGTAGGCTAACGGATGTCTTTAGTGCAGTGTACAACACCGTTTCCTTATCCACAAAAGTAAAGGAGTAAAGAGGGAAAGTAAAGTAAAGAGAAAGAAAAAAGGCCAAATGGAGGAGGCTAGTTCTTTATCCTCGCGCTGCAGATGCTCTATTTTACTGTTTTCTCGCTATAGGAGCATTCAGTTTTTCCACTTACAAAGTCTGCCATGTATATAGCAAATGCATCATACCGTGACACAACTGACTCTTGATGGGAATGAGAGATGAGACTCTGATTGGTTTAATGCACATTATGCTAAAAACCCATTCATAACTCATTAAGAGAATAAGCTCAACCCTGTTAGACCATGTGCCGTGGCGCAGAACGTATTTTTCCATCCTTAAAATAGCAAAATTGGATTCAGACATGCCCTTAATGCTTTTGCGCCCAGATTGTTAAAATAGAGCCCAAAATCTTTAGTATTTTGCCTCTTAAATAAATGCATCTTGAAAACATTTAGATACTTGTGGAAAAGATATTCATCTTGATAAAGTAATTCAAATTATGATCAAATGAGTATACTCTCTTTAAATATCCCCATCTGCTTTTAAAATTCTTTTGAAAATTGATATAAGTATATAGAAGTGTCTGATTTCTCCTGATGTGTGTTTGCAGGTGGTGTGGTACAGCTCGTATGAAGTTGGCTGTGCTGTAACTCAATGTGGAAGCAACTACTTCTATGGATGCCATTACTATCGCGCGTATGTGCATGCTCTGTTCTGTTCTATGGTGTTTTTATGTGCTGCTTTAAAGCTTTGAACCATGTTAACTTTATTCATATTTATTACCATTAATAATAATAATAATAATAAAAATAATTACTTACATTTATATAGTGCATTTCTAGGCACTCAAAGTGCTTTACACATGGGGGGAATCTTCTCATTCAAGTGCTATTAAATGATAAATTACGACTAATCGCATCCAAGATAAAAGTTTGTATTTACGTATATATGTGTACTGTGTATATTTATCTATATACAGTATGTATAAATACACACATACTGTGCATTAAATACAAAAATGTACAGAAGAAAAAATCTAAATACAAATATGAGTGCACCCCTCACAAATCTCCCATTTAAATGAATATATTCTAAAAGAAGTTTTACAATATTATATTTGTGCATATAAATTAGATTTTTCAGTACAGAAGCCAAATCTAGAGCTAACCAAACTAAACTTATGATTACAGTCCAAAATTAGTAGCCCCAATTTTATATGGGGAAAAATAATAAATCCAAAATTTTAAATAGAGCCAAAATAAAAAGAAACAAAAATAAATAACATTTTGTTGAAATTGTGTAGTTTGTAATTTGAATTCATTTAACTGCATTATCTTTCTATTTCTAATGAAGTTTGGTGACCTAAATATTATTTTAATAAAAATATCTGTTTAATAAATCTGTTTTGCTCAAATGCACCAAAACATATTACCCATATTCACTGAGAAATTGATAAAAATATTAATTTTCAAAATGGGGTGTACTTAATTATGTTGAGTACTGTATATATTGTACTCAACATTTATTGTATTGTACTGTATATATATATATATAGTGCTCAACATAATTAAGTACACCCCATTTTGAAAATTAATATTTTTATTCATTTCTCAGTGAATATGGGTAATATGTTTTGGTGCATTTGAGCAAAACAGATTTATTAAACATTTATTTATTTATTATATATGTACACGTACATTCAGTTGAAACGTACATTCAGTTGAAACCACAAGTGTACATACACTTTAAAAAAAGGAACATAACCATTTTTTTAAAAAATGTCTGATGTTAAATCATAGTAAACGTTTACTATTTTATGTCCGTTAGGATTACCTAAATGATAAGGTAATGATTTGCTAAATGTCAGAATACAGAGAGATTTTTTTAGAGAATCTTTTATTAATTTCTAGACAGTCAAAAGTTTACACACAATTCCTTGGTATTTTTTCAGCTTTGCTTTTAAAATGTATAACTTTGGTCAAATGTTTTGGGTATCCTTCCACAAGCCTCTCACAGTTGTTTGAAGGAATTTTGGCCCATTCCTCCTGACAGAATTGGTGTAACTGATACAGATTTGTTGGCTGTCTTGCTCGCAAAAGCTTTTTCAACTCTGCCCACAAATTTTCTATAGGATTGAGATCAGGGCTTTGTGATGGCCACTCCAAAACATTTACTCTGTTGGCCTTAAAGCACATTTTAACTAATTTGGCAGTATGCTTACGGTCATGGTCTGTTTGGAAGACCCAAGTATTAATTTTCTGGCAGATGTCTTGAGATGTTGCTTCATTATTTCTACATAATGTTCTTTCTTCATGATGCTGTGAAGTGGACCAGTCCCTCCTGCAGCAAAACAGCCCCACAGCATGATGCTGCCGCCCCCATATTTCACAGTTGGGATGGTGTTCTCAGGCTTGTAAGCTTTCCCCTTTGTCCTCCAAATGTAACACTGGTCATTATGGCCAAACAGCTCAATCTTAGTTCCATCAGACCACAGGACATGTCTCTAACAATTACTCTTTTTCCCAGTTTCATATAGCTAATTGTAATCTGGCTTTGTTGTTGACTCTGGCTTGTTGATTTTCCCATGTTGTCACACAGTGAAGCAGTGTGTTTGAGGTTTTCCTTAAATACTATTCTACAGTTGTGCCTTCAATTAACTCAAATATTTTCAATTAGCCAATCAGAAACTTCCGAAACCTTGACACCATCATCTGAGCTTTTTCAGAGGTATAATAATCTTATTGTATGTAAACTTGACTTTTTTAAGAAAAGTTATAACAATTTCTCAAAAAATATCTCTCTGATTATTCAGAAATGATGAACAGAAACAGAATTGATAATTCTAACTTACCTAAAAGAGAACAAACTTAGACACATTAACATCTGACTTTTTAAAAATGGATATGTGCCTTTACAGTGTATGTAAACCTGGTTTTTACTGTATATATATATATATATATATATATATATATATATATATATATATATATATATATAAACTGTTGTAATAAATTCACAGCTTCAGCTCATTTCTCCCAGTGTAAGAAATACTTCATTTATAACGTAGTCTCTTTAAACCCCTCCTCTTCCCAGAACTTACTTTACTCTGATTGATCAGATCTAGACCATTGTCTTGTGATTGATTGAAACAAATGCTCGATAACATATCAGAATCCTCAACACAAATACTTTATTTATTCTGATAATCTCATTGTTAATTCATCCAATGATTTCAGAGGGAATTTCAGAACAGTGCCGCCATATTCACTGGGCTCTCCGTGTGCCTCCTGTCCAAACAACTGTGAAGACAATCTGTGCAGTAAGTGCTTTTTGCTTGCAAAATCACCCTGAATGATGACATAGCCACAGTTTGCATTGCCGAACGCTCTTTCTTTATAGGTTTTATTGCTTCATTGACTTTCAATTCTCTTTTCCAGCTAATGCCTGTCCGTACATCAACGGTTTCGTGAACTGTGATGCTCTGAAAGCGAAACTCACTTGTGAAAACACCGCTGTGAAGCTAGGATGTCCAGCCAGTTGTTTGTGCGACAACAAAATCATCCCTATTGCTAAAAAATGAAGTCTTCCATGACCGCACATCTATTTGATTATCTCTTTGCTGTGAACTATATAGTCATTCTGTTTCTGTTCCTTCAATGTGGAATACCTCAAATACTGTATGATTTACAAATGCAATAGGGGACTGTACTTTCATCATGTCATGGAAAAGGCCAGTCTGCATTGTTTTGCATTATTACCTCAACCTTTTTGTTTTCAGTAAAGCTTCTACAATCACATATGAGTGAGTCGTTTGTGTTTTCTAAGCCTCGTAAAGCCAGAAAGTGAAAACAAAAGAGCAACTTAAGACTATGAAAACCGGATTTGTAACAAATGATTGAGTAAAATCCACATTATGGTACAGTTTAGAGTTGATTCACTCACTGTCATTCTTGTGGTTTTTTCTGGAACAATGCACCGTAGTCGTGTTTTTTCTATGATCATACTGTGCTATTATATTCATTAGAATGATTTTTTTCAAGTTGTTAGTGTTAAAGGATTAATATATGCCAGTATATTACAGCTAAAGAAGGCTGTGGTTACTGTGATTTCAGTAATGTGCATTTATCATTTAATTCTACAGACTCTATGCTCATTATAAACAGATTGTTTACATAAGTTATGACAACATTATGACATGCTATATATACATCTATGATTACTGTCATATACTCTCTTGAGAGACTAATTTACCTTACATTAAATTATATTATATTTATACAGTCTATATTCTTAAAATACATGTAAATAGGGTTTATTTGTTCCAATATACAAAAAAATTCATTTTAATTCATTCATTTATACATTTTTTATTTGTTTATTTATTTTTAATATTAATATTATTTTTGTTATTATAAAAATAATAACAATTACAACAACCGCAATATTATAATTAGAGTAGTAGTAGTAGTAGTAGTAGTTACAACTACAATATTATAAATAATAATAATTATTATTATTATTATAATAATTATTATTATAATAATAATAATAATAATAATAATTATTATTAATAATAATAATAATTACGACCGCACTATTATAAATTATTATTATTATTATTATTATTATTATTATTATTATTATTATTACTATTATTATTATTATTATTATTATTATTATTATTATTATTATTATTATTATTAATAAAAATAATGATTACGACCACAATATTATAATTAATATTTTATTATTATTATTATTATTATTATTATTATTATTATTATTAATAACAAACACAATAATGTAACTAGTTTATTTTACCATTATTATTATTGTTATTATTAATATTATTATTATTATTATTAGTAGTAGTAGTAGTAGTAGTAGTAGTAGTATTTGTAATAACAACAAACACAATAATGTAACTAGCTTATTTTATCATTATTATTATTGTTATTACTATTAATAATTACAACTCCAATATTATCATTAGTTTATTATTATTATTATTATTATTATTATTATTATTATTAATTAGAACAACAGCAATATAATTAGTATATTTAATAATAATAATAATAATAATAATAATTACAGCAACAGCAATATTATAATAGTTTATTATTATTATTATTATTATTATTAATAAAAAGAAAAATAAGAAAATTTGAAGTGCCAGTTTAATTAGTATTGTGTTAAATCATACCAAATAATAATTAAATAATATTATTTTATATAGTCTATATTGTTGCAAAATGTAAATGTAAATAATGCTTCTTTATTCAGTTATATAAATGACATTAATAATTAATAGAATAATTTATAGTCCATTACTGCAACATTAATATTATTAATATACATGTTATTATTATTAGTAGTAGTAATTGTGGTAGTATCAATATCATTAGTATAGTATTAAACTATAATAATTAGAGACATATTGTTAATTAAACTAATATTATATTATAATATATTATATTATATATTATAATATTATGTTATTTTATATTATATTTTATTATATCATATTATATTATATTATATTATATTATATTATATTATATTATATTATATTATATTATATTATATTACATTATTATATATTATATTATATTATATGATATTGTCGTCTTCAAATTAACCGATTCAAGGGAAGACAAAAAAAATTTAAATCCAACACATTTTCAATACAGTGCAAATGTATTAATAAAATATATACACTAATAATATATTGTTATAATTATGTTGTTGATGATGCATGCATGTATTGAATAATAAATGCATGCATGATTTGCTTAATTATCAAGGAAATCCAGTCAGAGGGTGAACCATTTGTTTACCCATGAGATCTAACGCAAAAGTACATGGTGTTTCCAGAAATGGGAACATTTATGTAACACAGTGTTTGTCCAGCAGGCGCCGCTGCAGCGCTGTTTTACTGTTGTTTATACAGTACTGTGGTTGTTAAACTTTCACCTGTTTGAGAGGCACTTGTTGAAATGTGAAGGTCACGTGCATCAAAACACAATGTGAAGAGGCGGGTTTTATTTCTCAGGGTGGTTAAAGAACAAACAGGCTGTCATGTGGAATACACACGGCTGATCTTGATGAAATTTATCTCTCAGTTTCAGACACTACACTATAAGAAATGCTGGGTTCCAAACAATCGATTTGTGTTGGGCCAACATGAATTAAGTGAACTTTTTTATTGTCTTTACAACTGTAATTTGAACATAAAACAATTAAGCTAAAAAAAACCTGAAGAATTGTGTTGTTTCAGCTCGTTTTAAATGAGCGTCTATATTTTTTAAATAATGTAAATAATATGCCTATTTATTTCATTATACAAAAAACATTATTATTAATAAAATAATGTATAATTTCATTTATTTATTTATTTATTTATTTATTGTTAATCTTAATATTATTATTGTTATTATAAAAAATAACAATTACAACAACTGCAATATTATAATTAGATTATTATTATTAATAATAATAATATTATTAGTAGTAGTATTGAATACAACCACAATATTATAAATTAATAATAATAATAATAATAATAATAATAATAATAATAATAATAATAATAATAATAATTACGACCGGAATATTATAAACTATTATTATTTTTTTATAATATTATTATTATATGACTGCAATATTATAATTAGTTTATTATCTTTATTATTATTATTATGATTAAATTATTATTATTAATAATAAGGTTAATAATAATAAAAATGTATAATATTGTGGTTGTAATCAATAATAGTAATAATAATTACAACAACCGCAATATTGTAATTAGTATATTTTATGATTATTTTCATTATTATTATTATTACTAATAATAATTACAACTGCAATATTATGATGATGATGATGATGGTTATTATTATTATTTTTATTAATTACAACATTATTACTATTATTATCAATAATGTTAAATAACAATATGTAACAGGCTAATTTGAACAAGCAGCAAACTTAATTTTTAGAGTGTACCGAATAATGGCACAATAAAAAACAGCTTAAATAAATGTTTAGTGAATTTTAAAGTCAAAATAATTAATCTCTTATAGTAATATATTATATTTTGTAATATATTATAGATATACAAGGGCAGACTTAGTGATTTGGGGGCCCTAAGTAATTCCAGGTATGGGGAGCTAGCATTAAAAAAATAATAATAATAATAATAATAAATAAAAATAAATAAATAAATAAATAAATAAATAAATCTATCTATCTATCTATCTATCTATCTATCTATCTATCTATCTATCTATCTATCTATCTATCTATCTATCTATCTATCTATCTATCTATCTATCTATCTATCTATCTATCTATCTATTTATTATTGTTAATATTAATAATATTATTGTCATTATTATTAATAATAACAATAACAACCGCAATATTATAGTTATATTTATATATTTATTAATATAGTTAATATATTTAATATATTTTAATATTTAAAGGAACCTTTATCTTCCTAATATACAATAAATTCACGAATAATGTTTCAGCCAGACAGCATCATCGCGGAGGAAGCTGTGTTTCACCGTTTGTTGCATAGTTAATCTAAGTAAATACATTAACTATCAGACCATTACTGTAGGGCGTCAGGGGTGCCTTTACTAATAATCATCAAACACAAAGAATATGGTCGCCTGAGGACAATACATGTGTCAGGGTGTGTCCCAATGTACTCGAACAGTCATAAATCTTTAACCACTTCCTTTATGTTGTGAATGAATCCTTTATAGAGGGCATGGCTTGGCCACTTGAAGGCAATACATTGAAGGAAAAAGGGTCACACTTTACAATTAGCTTCATTAGTTAATATTAAGTAATGCATTTACTAACATGAACAAACAATGAACAATACATTTACTACAGTATTTATTCATGTTAATAAACGTTAGTTAATGAAAATACAGTTGTTCATTGTTAGTTTGTTAACTCATGGTGCATTAACTAATGTTAACAAGCATAGACTTAAATGTTAATAATGCATTAGTAAATGTTTAATTATGATTAATAAATGCTGTACATGTGTTGTTCATGATTATGTTAGTAAATACATTAACTAATAAACCTTATTGTAAAGTGTTACCGGAAAAAGTAAACATGCTTGAACCACTGAACATTTTGTGTTTGTAATATGTTTTCTGAAAGTCAATCGTGTCAAATAGACTTTGTGATTAGACTATCATGGCAGTGTATCTTTAAAGGGGTCATGAAATGAGAAACCAAAACATTCTTGATCTTTCGACATTAATAATTTTACAGTACTATAAAAACATCCTGTGAGTTTTAGAGCTCAAAACGTTGCTGTGACTCTAAAAACAGCCGATATTAAAGGCAGTCTGACAAAACGGCAGAAAATGGAATGTTCAACTTTATGATGTAACAGTATAAGCCCCGCCCCTTCAATGATCAACGCCTACTGTTAGCCAGTTAAAAGCAGTATGTGTTTACTTCAAAAGCGAGGGGGTGGGTCAAAAAATACAGAAAATACTCAAATGACTTCTAAGTTATGATGTTTTTCATGTAAAAAAAATATTTGATAAAATGATTAGTGGATTTTTATCTGTCGACAGTACAAAATAAAAACCTTAAAGGTATCCCTTTAATAACCCCAAGTTAGTTTTTGTCTTTTTTTAAAATATAAAAAATTACCATAATATGTTTGCAGATTTTTGAGAAACATGCAAAGTGAACATACTTGTTTATCTGAAAAACAATGCTGAAGTCAGTTTTTCTGCTTTGAAAATGTACATTAAGGGTGCTTTCACATCTGTAGTTCGGTTCATTTGGTCCGGACCAAGGGTAATAAATGATACATTGTTGCATTTTCTACCGTCTTTGGGTCGTTTTCATTCCACACTGATTGCTTTGGTCCGAACCAGTTGAAAAGAACCAAAAGGCAGTCATCTGACAAAATCCACATCGATCTAGAGGTCTGCAGAAGACCAGATTTCTGCGACGCGGGAATACATTTTCGAATAAAGCGCGGGAGCGATCGGTAACGGGTTTAATTTGGGAGCGGGCTGTCTAGCAATACCACGCCCGACTCCCGAGCGGCACGCGTATGTATGTGTGTAAATGAAATATCGCGATGCTGTGTTTTGCTTGTTTGTTGCTGTGTGTATGTTTGTATGTGTGAATGAGAGGTGTGTGTGTGTGTGTGTGTGTGTGTCTGTGTGCACGCACGCGAATGAGAGGTGTGTGTGTGTGTGTGTATGCGCGCACGAATGAGAGAGAGAGAGGTTTGCCTGTGTGTGTGCTTGGTGCTTATATGTGTGTGTGTGTGTGTGTTAGTGCGCGCGAATGAGAGAGAGAGCTTTGCCTGTGTGTGTGCTTGGTGCTTGTGTGTGTGCTTGTGTGTGTGTTAGTGCGCGCAATTGAGAGAGAGAGAGAGAGAGAGAGAGAGAGAGCTTTGTCTGTGTGTGTGCTTGGTGCTATGTGTGTGTGTGTGTGTGCGCGTGTGTGTGTGTTTGTGTGTGTGTGTTTATACAGACAGCTTGTTATAGGCTGTCTGAACTCTGTATAGCTGGGTGGTTTTCAGTTTTGTTCTCCCCCCGCTCTTTCAAGCGGGATCTAGCGGGATCGGGCGCGGCGGGTAGAAAACGGGGCGGGTCGGGCAGCGGGACAACAAATGCTTAATATAAGCGGGAGCGGTCGGGTTTGGGCTAAAACCTGGCAGGTGCGGGATTCAAAATTTAGTCCCGTGCAGATCTCTAGATCGATCATTGGCCAGATGTTGAACATATTTCCTAAACTGCTTTTTGATTGGTCAGAATTCACTTGCAGGAAAATGCCAGCGGACTCCGCAAGTAAACAATCTGGCAGACACAAAATGTCGCTTTGACTATGCATATCCATAGAGCTACGACTGCGCTGGCTGATTGTATCCCTGCTCATAGTATGCTATATAGTTTGTGTACATCACTTTAGACAAACTGTACATTTCGAGAATGAAGCGCGGCTGCGGCTGGAAAACAGCGTTTTAAGGCATTGCAAACGGCGAAGGCGCATTGCACGTCACTTCAGGAGTTAATTTAGCTAAACTGCGTCATGGTCCTCTTCCGGAAATATTTCCACCTATCCATCAGGTAATGTTTTTTTTTATGCGCATATCTAAAGTATGCATAAAAATAGGTGGATGAAAACATAGCCAGTGTTCACACCAAAGAGAAGTGGTGGAAAGAGTACTGAAAAATCATCCTTAAGTAAAAGTACCATTTCTTGCCTTAAAATGTTGTGCAAGTAGAGTAAAAGTGTCTGTTGTAAATTTTATACAAAGTAGGAGTAAAAAGTAGACCTTTCAAAAGTACTCAAGAGTAGTGAGTATTATTCTATATAAAAAGCTGATGCATTTACATGTATTTTGTGGATGTGTGTAAACGTAACATTCTGTAGTGCATTTAGCTATTGCCCAGCAGGCACACAATGTCATAAGATGTTAATATTAGGTTAGAGTTAGGTTGTGATGTCAGATGACCAAAATTCAATGTCTAGCCAGCGTCTAAGGACAACATTATTTTGATTTCAAATAACAACGTCAAATGATTTTGACATTTGGTTGATTTTAGGTTGTTAAAAAGTGACCAAAATTCAATGTCGAGGCAACATCTTAAACCAACGTCATACTGACATCAAATACTGACATTTATTCATCAGGTATGGCAACCAAAACTCAACGTCTGATAGACGTCATAGTGGTAACGTCCACACAACGTCAAGCTGTAACATCATTAGACGTTAATATTTGATTGGTTTTAGGCTGGACGTTAGACATTGACGTTGGCCTGACATTAATTTCTGACGTCAACCCGATTTTCATTTCATAACAAAATGCAACGTCTTCATGATGTTAGGGTACAACGTCAATCTGACGTCGTGCCTGCTGGGTGTTTAAAGCCATTTCGGTCATCACACAGTAAACATCCGTCATCTTCTCATCAGTGACATGAATCTAAACAGTCTCTGGGTCAATGCGTGTAAAGATTTTGGACATCTTCTGCTTTCAAACAGTTTGCTGCAACTATAAATCGTCATGTCTTGAGGTTGTTCATTATGATTGGATTTACTTTCAATGTGTGATTTAAGGCAGTAGGTAGTGCTGTCGCCTCACAGCAAGAAGGTCGCTGGTTCGAGCCTCGGCTCAGTTGGCGTTTCTGTGTGGAGTTTGCATGTTCTCCTTGCGTTCGTGTAGGTTTCCTCCGGGTGCTCCGGTTTCCCCCACAGTCCAAAGACATGTGGCACAGGTGAATTAGGTAGACTAAATTGTTCGTAGTGTATGAGTGAGTGTGTGTGAATGTGTGTGTGGATGTTTCCCAGAGATGGGTTGCAGCTGGAAGGGCATCTGCTGCGTAAATAAAAACTTGCTAGATAAGTTGGCGGTTCATTCCGCTGTGGCGACTCCGAATTGATAAAGGGACTAAACCGACAAGAAAATGAATGAATGAATGAATGAATGTGTGATTTGATTGGACTCGCAGGACTGTTTTTTCTAATCCCCATAGACAAGAAAATATAGAGTAGTGACTGCAGGTTGAAGGAAAGTAGTGGAGTAAAAGTACCGATACTGCACTTAATTGTACTCAAAAGTAAAAGTACACATTTATAAAAATAATTTGTGTATTACACTTCCTGAGAAAAACTACTCAATTACAAAAATTTGAGTATTTGTAATGTATTACTTTACACCGATTCAATTCAATTCAATTCAGCTTTATTTGTATAGCGCTTTTACAATGTAGATTGTGTCAAAGCAGCTTCACATAAATGGTCATAGTAACTGGAACAGTGTGGTTCAGTAACTGGAACAGTGTGGTTCAGGTTTTAGTGTTTAAGTTCAGTTCAGTTCAGTTTAGCTCAGTTCAGTGTGATTTAATCATTACTGAGAGTTCAAACACTGAAGAGCCAATTCATCGATGCATAGCTCTACCAATCCTGAACCATGCGAGGCAGTGGCGACAGCGGAGCTGGTTTAGAGCTATTTATAATTTTTACTAACTCTTCATGTTCTATGATTTTGAAGCAGTGTAGGTTATTATTATGATTTAATGAAATATTTACAGGATTTGGAGTATAAGCCGGTGCAGAAAGTTTGGCATCTCCTATTTTTTGTCTAAAGCCTTCTATTTTATTACTGAAAAAATTCATGAAGTCATCACTACTAATTTGCGGTGGAGTAGTTTGTTCCAAGGATGACCGATTATTAGCTAATTTAGAGATGGTGTTAAATAAAAATCTAGGATTGTTATGATTATTTTCTATCAGTATGCGCAGGTGCTCGGTCCTGGCAGATTTTACACCGCTGCCAGAGTCTGCAACAGGAGAGACATTTCAACATTCCACATGTGTTAGAATGATTTACTGCCATAAGGACAGATTTTTCAGCACATTTCTGAATATTGGGCAACAGCACCACATTGTTAACAGCCATCTGTCTTGACATGCATGCATATTTCTTAAAAAAAAAAAAAGAAAGAAAAGAAAAAAGGAGAACTAATAGTACCTGGTGTTGTTTACTATTAAGAAATCTTCAATAAACAGCTTACCATAGCTTAATTTAGCCATACAGCAGGAAAGCGATTAAATGTATATCATCTACTGTAAATTCTATACACACACTGTAGGTAAAAGACCAGATCACCCATTTTGGTGTGTGCATTTAATTAAATTTACAATAATAGATGTATACATACACAGTACAATCAAAAAGCATGTTTAATGCATTTATCAACTCGGTTTTAATAGATTTTAATATTTATAATAACCTATATAAAATAAAGGAATAACTCATCATACTGAATGTTAAGATATTATAAATGATAAAGAAATATTGCCCTGACTAATGCCTAAAAAGATTTCAGTTGTCTGTTGAGCATTTTGTCTCACATGTCTCTTGTTTTATTTCTGTTGTTATACAAAAAACGCCTACCAAAAATGAGTCTAGTTAACTCAAAATGGACTGAAAGTTAATTCTATTAATTTGAAAAGGGTTTTGAACTCAGTGTTGAAGGTAATGAGTTAATTAAATACTTTGTTACTTCAACTTAAATAGAGTTAGTTCACAGAGCTTACATAGATAATTTTTTTTAACTCAAATGGTTTGTTGCAATCGGTTTCCTCAAACAGCTTGAGTTGCCTTAATCTATTGGGTTTTACTGTGCTCAAATTGCTTCGTTTACTCAAATAGGTTAAGCTCACAGTACTCATTAGGATTCATTTTTGAACTTAAATAGTTTGTTGCAATTAAATGGTTTCCTCAAATGGTTTGAGTCACCATTAAAACCTTTTTAGGTTTTACAGTGTATACAAAAATGCAATCAAAAAAACTTTTAAATCTGTGACAGATGTAAAATAGAAGAGGGTTCTTTATCCCACGTTTTGTTTTTGTCCCAAACTCTTTAATTTACCCTTAATTTTTGCTGTTTGGTTTTTCCACACACAGGTTAAGTGGACCATTGTCTTGCAACTCTTAGATATTCTGAGACATTAGACACTTTTCCAAAGTCCCAGCATTGTCCCCTTTTGATGGGCTTAACTCTTATGAAAAAAAGGATACTTTTTAAACTGGAAAATTTCCGATCCTCCATGTTTTAAAGAGTGGATGGGTGAATTGTACCAAGTCATTCAGCTCGAGAGGATACGCTTTTTATAACCAAAATCTCAACACCAATTTCAAACTACGTGGCAACCTTTTCTGGATTTCCTCAAAACTAATTAGTGCTATGCCAATGATTCATTGGAACAATTGATCATACTCTGATAATTACATTTGAACATTATGATTGCTTTGATTGGTAAATACCCCCATTTGTCACTTGAATTTATTCGTTTTTATTTTCTGATTTATTGCTGGGTTTGCTGTTTATACAATGTAAAACCTCAAAAGTTAAGGTAACTCAAACCATTTGAGGAAACTGATTGCAACAAACCATTTAAGGTCAAAAACGAATCCTAATGAGTACTGTGAACTTGATCCATTTAAGTAAATGAAGCAATCTGAGCACAGTAAAACCCAATAAATGAAGAGAACTCAAACCAACTGAGTACTGTAAACCCAATAAGTTAAGGCAACTAATTGCAACAAACCGTTTGAGTTTAAAAACTAATCTACATGAGTACTGTGAACTTACTCTGTTTAAGTTGAAGTAATGAGGTATTTAATTAGCTCATTACCTTCAACTCTGTGTTCAAAACTCTCAAAAAAAAAACTCTTAATCAATTTTGAGTTAACTACATTCAATTCATCTGATAAAGTTGACCATTTGGTATAACAGTCTGGAAAATTTCCAATCCTCCATGTTTCAAAGAGTGGATGGGTGAATTGTATCAAGTCATTCAGTTCGAGAGGATACGCTTCTTGGAACCAAAATCTCAACACCAATTTCAAACTGTGTGGCAACCTTTTCTGGATTTCCTCAAAACTGATTAGTGCTATACGAATGATTCATTGGAACAATTGATCATACTCTGATAATTACATTTGAACATTATCAATGCTTTGATTGGTAAATACCCGCATTTGTTTGTTATTTATTTACTTGAATTAATTCACTTTTATTTTCTGATTTATTGCTGGGTTTGCTGTTTATACACTGTAAAACCCCAAAAGTTAAGGTAACTCAAACCATTTGAGGAAATCGATTGCAGCAAACAATTTAAGTTCAAAAACTAATCCTAATGAGTACTGTGAACTTAATCCATTTAAGTAAACGAAGCAATCTGAGCACAGTAAAACACAATAAATGAAGAGAACTCAAACCAACTGAGTACTGTAAACCCAATAAGTTAAGGCAACTAATTGCAACAAACCGTTTGAGTTCAAAAACTAATCTATATGAGTACTGTGAACTTACTCTGCTTAAGTTGAAGTAATGAGGTATTTAATTAGCTCATTACCTTCAACTCTGTGTTCAAAACTCTCAAAAAGAACTTTTAATCAATTTTGAGTTAACTACATTCAATTCATCTGATAAAGTTGACCATTTGGTATAACAGTCTGGAAAATTTCCAATCCTCCATGTTTCAAAGAGTGGATGGGTGAATTGTATCAAGTCATTCAGTTCGAGAGGATACGCTTCTTGGAACCAAAATCTCAACACCAATTTCAAACTGTGTGGCAACCTTTTCTGGATTTCCTCAAAACTGATTAGTGCTATGCCAATGATTCATTGGAACAATTGATCATACTCTGATAATTACATTTGAACATTATCAATGCTTTGATTGGTAAATACCCGCATTTGTTTGTTATTTATTTACTTGAATTAATTCACTTTTATTTTCTGATTTATTGCTGGGTTTGCTGTTTATACACTGTAAAACCCCAAAAGTTAAGGTAACTCAAACCATTTGAGGAAATCGATTGCAACAAACAATTTAAGTTCAAAAACTAATCCTAATGAGTACTGTGAACTTGATCCATTTAAGTAAACGAAGCAATATGAGCACAGTAAAACCCAATAAATGAAGAGAACTCAAACCAACTGAGTAAGTTAAGGCAACCCAAACCTTTAGAGAAAACCGATTGCTACAAACTATTTGAGTGCAAAAATACTAATCTATATGAGTACTGTGAACTTACTCTGTTTAAGTTGAAGTAATGAGGTATTTAATTAGCTCATTACCTTCAACTCTGTGTTCAAAACTCTCAAAAAAAAACTTTCATTTAATTTTGAGTTAACTACACTCAATTCATTTGATAAAGTTGACTGGTGGGTTTTATAGTGTGGAAAACTTCCGATCCTCCATGTTTCAAAGAGTGGATGGGTGAATTGTATCAAGTCATTCAGCTCGAGAGAATGCGCTTCTTGGAATCAATTTCAAACTGTGTAGCAACCTTTTCTGGATTTCCTCAAAACTAATTAGTGCTATGCCAATAATTTAATGGAACAATTGATCTCTTATAATAACATTATGATTGCTTTGATTGGTAAATACCCCCATTTGTTTATTTATTCACTTTAATTCACTTAATTTTTTTATTCACTTTAAAAAATGTATTTAATCACTTATACTAGTTTATGTGTTTTATTTCCTGATTATTGCCGGGGTTGTTATGTTTATTCAAGATTTACTTTGTTTTGTTTTTGTATTTAAAAAAGAAAAACGATTAAATACACTATATTTAAAAAAAACTCGACACATTCTAAGGTATGTAAAAGACGTGCTAAACTGTCGTACACATATTTTGATACTTGAAAAGCCCTTTTTATCCTTGACCCACGTGTTGTTTCAAGTACCTAGCAACCGCCCAGAAGAGCCAAGCAACCGCCCAGTACACCCTAGCACTACAGCAATGTGAGAAAACCACTCTCAACAGTTGAGCAACTACACGGATAGCCGAGAGATGACCTGCAACACCCTAGAAATACAGTCAAACAGCTAAACTAATGCTGAGAAGCTGCTGATGGTGGACTCGTTTACATTTACTAATTCAATTCATAGTTTATTTTCAAGGATCATGTCGGCTTTATGCCATCGTGCAGTAAAAAAAAGTGTATTTTTATAATGTATGCCTTTCAGAACAATTTGTTCAAATTAGATCAATGTTCTACTTTGTACATAGCTGATTGTATAATAATTATGCAGGGTTTAAATTGTAACTTTGGTCTTATGTTGCATGGGTATAATTATAGCATATAGTTATAACTATAGTTATTTATAGTAACAACCAAATATACATTGTGTCAAAATTAAAGATTTTTCCTTAATGCCAAAAATCTTGATAGCTTTCCTTAGGATATTTTGTACTGTAAATTTTGTACCATATATATATATATATATATATATATATATATATATATATATATATATATATATATATATATCAGTTCTGTCTGGTTCTTAAATCTGATTGGCTGATAGCAGTGTGATATTGAGTGACATATGAATGTATGTCTTATAGAGTGGAGGAACTATGACGCCAATTTGTATGCAAAAACCCGGAAGCGAGTTAGCATTTTAGCAGTTCCGGTTCCCTCGTCCTAAAGTCAATGGGTTTTTTCAATTGGATTTCAGTAAAATCGCTTAAATAAGGTTCGTGGCTGACACAAACTCAAAATACTTTTACATTTTATTCTACGACATAAAACACATCGGTTACATCTCACTCTTGATTTTTTTAAATCAGCTACGCTTCTTTAAAATGAAGGTTGCTATCAAGTTGCTAAATGGGACTACAGGCGGAGTCAGAAACATTATGCGTCATCGATACCCAAAACTTGCATATTTAAGTTTATTTAACTTGCCAGTTTTGTAGACTATACTTAAACTGTTTAGTTCAACAAACTTAGTACTATACACACATTGTTACTAAGTACTATACTTAAATTAGTACTAAGTTTGTTGAACTGAACAGTTTAAGTATAGTCTACAAAAACCAGCAAGTTAAATAAACGTAAATATGCAAGTTTTGGGAGACTCCATTACTCCGTTTCATTGAGGCAATGAGTTTACTCAATTAATTTAGTTCAGTCAACTTAATAGGGATTTCAGTATATATATATATATATATATATATATATATATATATATATATATATATATATATATATATATATATATATATATATATATATATATATATATATGCATGTGTGTGCATGTGTGTGTGTAATAATATACTATGAAAAAATGTTTAAATAAATTTTAAACAAAAAATAAGTTGCCATTTATTTACATTATGATGAATAATTATACCTGAAGTCATTTTTCTGATTAAAAAAGACTTTGCACTTAAACGGTTGCACATATTAGAATTTTACAGTCAAGACTACATTTGTGAAAATGACGTGTTTTTTTCAGAGGATTAATTATGATGTTAAGCTCACTACACTTGAAATCTTAAACTTGTGCATTTTCATGGTACATAAGTTAAATCAACTCATATTTTTTAAGTGATAGGACCAAAATGCAAAATTTTAAGTTAAGTTCAGTCAACTTTGCTTAATCGTTTAAGTAAAGACAGCATTAGGGGTTTACAGTAATGCAATTCACAACCCTATATAGGCGGAAAACACAATATACGGATACTGTTAAATAACATATTTGTTTTGTGCTGGGTCACAAATAGGACCAACATGCTCTAAAACCTAAAACGAAACAAAACACACATTCGTTTGATCACCTGAATCAAACCATGACATAAAGTAAACGAAAACTGAGTTTCCAGTGAACTGACATCCAGCCCCGGCTATTCTCCCTGCAGCATGTGTGTCCTAACATGCATATATGCGCTTCCATGTAAAAAAGCCTTATCAGATCACAGATATGCGTGGTGTTTGTGGAGCAGCAGTGTATTACAGCGATGTGTAGTGAATTCAGCAGATGGCAGTATCTGTCAGACCCGCGTGAGCGCCTCAACAATGACACTCGCAGTATTGTAACATTGAAACATTCGTATACTCGGTGCGCGCAGATACAATGTACCGCAGCCGACAGATGCCGCCGAGCCGACACACAAACACCGACGACAACTAAACCTGCGATGGATTTTGCTTTAACGTCTCGTGAAGAGCCTACATCGGTAGATACTCGAACCGACAGCTAATACGGCCAGGAACAGGCGGCTGCGTGCGTTTCACGGGGGCTCATGGCGGAGTTTGTCGCCGAGAACTGCGGGGTCTCATCGGCGGGCGGCGGCGGAAAGTCTCCCCAGCCAAGCGAAGAGGCGGCCGGCAGAGCCGCGGGCGAGGTGTCGGTCTCCAACGGGGACTGTGGACCGTGTGCGCCCGAGAACCAGGGGCTCGACACGGCAGTGGTGCTGGATAGCAAAACTGGAATACCGCGGAAGACCAGTATTATCAAGGTAAAGGGTCGTTTTACTCATTTGTAATCTTGTCAAACCTCGCCCTGATACGTGCATTAGTGATCATCCACAGGTTTTGGGGGGCTCTCAGATGCACAGAAATCTCAGCCCACAGTAGACATGTCAATGCTGTTTCCACACGATCATGCGTTTTGTGATTTCACGATGCACATCCGTCACGTGCACTCCTGTACATTTATTTCTGCTTTTAGCTATAACTAGTCTCTGAATGCCTCGTTATAGCATAACTAGTCATTATGTATGCTAGCTGTTGCTTGTAATTCGGTTTTAGTGCTAATTGCACATCATTTCTTAGTAGTAGCCAAAGCTTTAAGGTATGTATTTCTGCTTCACTGGTGCTTGTATATTTTCATATGCATTATATTATTTCAAACTACTAAAATGTCTAACAAAAGTCACTTTGCTAAACTGTAGAGTTGAATTTTTAACATCTAAAGTCGACAGAGCAGAGATCAATGCAATTCACGACCGTAAATAAACGGAAAACACACCAGAATGGCTTATTAAAGTCTAACCAGTCACTATGTATGCTAGCTGTTGCTTTTTATCCAGCTTTAGTGCTAATTGCACATCATTTTTTTCAGTTAGTAAGGTATTTATTCCTCTCAACTAGTTCTTGTATATTTTTATTTGCATTATATTATTTCAAACAACTAAAATGTCAATAAAAGGCACTTTGCTAAACTGTAGAGTTGAATTTTTAACATCAAAAGTCGACAGAGCAGAGATCAATGCACTTAAATATCGTAAATAAACGGAAAACACACCAATACGGAAACTGTTAAGCAATTTGTACAGGTTTGGGGGCTCTCAGATGCACAGAAATCTCAGCCCACAGTAGACATGTCAATACTGTTTCCACACGATCATGCGTTTTGTGATTTGACGATGCACATCAGTCACGTGCACTCCTTTACATTTATTTCAGATTTTAGCTATAACTAGACTCAGAATGGCTTATTAAAGTCTAACCAGTCACTATTAATGCTAGCTGTTGCTTCTTATCCAGCTTTAGTGCTAATTGCACATCATTTTTTTCAGTTAGTAAGGTATTTATTCCTCTCAACTAGTTCTTGTATATTTTTATTTGCATTATATTATTTCAAACAACTAAAATGTCAATAAAACTCACTTTGCTAAACTGTAGAGTTGAATTTTTAACATCATAAGTCGACAGAGCAGAGATCAATGCAATTAAATATCGTAAATATATGGAAAACACAAAATACGGACACTGTTAAACAATTTGTACAGGTTTTGGGGCTCTGCAGATGCGCAGAAATCTCTGCCCACACTAGACATGTCAATACTGTTTCCACACGATCATGCGTTTTGTGATTTGACGATGCACATGTGCACTCCTTTACATTTATTTCTGATTTTAGCTATAACTAGTCTTTGAAGTGGCTTATTAATGCGTAACTAGTCATTATGTATGCTAGCTGTCGCTTGTAATTCAGTTTTAGTGCTAATTGCACATCATTTCTTAGTAGTAGCCAAAGCTTATGGTATGTATTCCTCTTCATTAGTTCTTGTATATTTATATACATTATATTATTTCAAAGTATTAAAATGTCTAACAAAAGTCACTTTGCTAAACTGTAGAGTTGAATTTTTAACCTCAAAAGTCGACAGAGCAGAGATCAATGCACTTAAATATCGTAAATAAACGGAAAACACACCAATACGGAAACTGTTAAGCAATTTGTACAGGTTTGGGGGCTCTCAGATGCACAGAAATCTCAGCCCACAGACAAGTCAATGCTGTTTCCACGCGATCATGCGTTTTGTGATTTGACGATGCACATCAGTCACGTGCACTCCTTTACATTTATTTCAGATTTTAGCTATAACTAGACTCAGAATGGCTTATTAAAGTCTAACCAGTCACTATATATGCTAGCTGTTGCTTTTTATCCAGCTTTAGTGCTAATTGCACATAATTTTTTTCAGTTAGTATGGTATTTATTCCTCTCAACTAGTTCTTGTATATTTTTATTTGCATTATATTATTTCAAACAACTAAAATGTCAATAAAAGGCACTTTGCTAAACTGTAGAGTTGAATTTTTAACATCAAAAGTCGACAGAGCAGAGATCAATGCAATTAAATATCGTAAATATACGGAAAACACAAAATACGGACACTGTTAAACAATTTGTACAGGTTTTGGGGCTCTGCAGATGCGCAGAAATCTCAGCCCACACTAGACATGTCAATACTGTTTCCACACGATCATGCGTTTTGTGATTTGACGATGCACATGTGCACTCCTTTACATTTATTTCTGATTTTGGCTATAACTAGTCTTTGAAGTGGCTTATTAATGCGTAACTAGTCATTATGTATGCTAGCTGTCGCTTGTAATTCAGTTTTAGTGCTAATTGCACATCATTTCTTAGTAGTAGCCAAAGCTTATGGTATGTTTTCCTCTTCATTAGTTCTTGTATATTCATATACATTATATTATTTCAAAGTATTAAAATGTCTAACAAAAGTCACTTTGCTAAACTGTAGAGTTGAATTTTTAACATCAAAAGTCGACAGAGCAGAGATCAATGCACTTAAATATCGTAAATAAACGGAAAACACACCAATACGGAAACTGTTAAGCAATTTGTACATGTTTGGGGGCTCTCAGATGCACAGAAATCTCAGGCCACAGTAGACATGTCAATACTGTTTCCACGCGATTATGCGTTTTGTGATTTGACGATGCACATCAGTCACGTGCACTCCTTTACATTTATTTCAGATTTTAGCTATAACTAGACTCAGAATGGCTTATTAAAGTCTAACCATTCACTATTGATGCTAGCTGTTGCTTTTTATCCAGCTTTAGTGCTAATTGCACATCATTTTTTTCAGTTAGTATGGTATTTATTCCACTCAACTAGTTCTTGTATATTTTTACTTGCATTATATTATTTCAAACAACTAAAATGTCAATAAAAGTCACTTTGCTAAACTGTAGAGTTGAATTTTTAACATCAAAAGTCGACAGAGCAGAGATCAATGCAATTCACGACCGTAAATAGACGGAAAACACCAATACGGAAACTGTTAAACATTTTTCACAGGTTTTGGGGCATCTCAGATGCACAGAAATCTCAGCCCACACTAGACATGTCAATGCTGTTTCCACACGATCATGCATTTTGTGATGTGCACTAGCTATATCTAGTCTCAGATTGGTTTATCAAGGCATAACTAGTCATTATGTATGCTAGCTGTTGCTTCTAATCCAGTTTTAGTGCTAATTGCACAATATTTCTCTGTTAGTAACAAATCCAAAGCTTAAAGGGATAGTTCAGCCAAATATTAAAACATACTCTCTTTACCCTCTCTCAAATGGTTATATGAGTTTCGTTCTTCTGTTGAACACAAAATGTGCTTTGAAGAAAGCTGGAAACCATTGACTTCCATAGTAGACTAATACTATGGATGTCAATGGTTACTGGTTTTCAGCTTTCTTCAAAATATCTTCTATTGTGTTTAACAGGAGATATTCATTTTCAGGTGAACTAATACTTTAATTGTAATTATTCCAGCCTCAGTGCTTGTTTATGAGTTGAAATTAATCTTATCTTTGTCTTATCTAGCAAGAAATGTGAGTTGTAAAACTGCAATATGCACCAGCAACTTTCCAAATGCATACTATAGTTCATAGTGAACTATATTACCAGTGTATTTATATAGTATGTAATAGCATTCAAACTACTTTACATAAACAAAAGGATTAAACGAGTCATAAAATAAGTGTAAAAAATAAACACAAGGAATTGAAATGATTTTCAAGAGGTTTACGAAAAGAGCGTGCAAATTGTTATAACAGTTGCAATGTTATAAGTCAGAACTGCAACAAAAAACAAGAAATTTGAGGCCTGTAAATTAAAACTGCAAGAAATAAACACTTTTAAAAAGAAAAATAAGGTCAAAATGTATTTATTTAAACTCCGAATTACAAGATATTCACTCAGAAAGTGTGAGAAAGTCCCAATTCCTGGCTAAAAAGTCAGAAGTGCGAGATACAAACTCAAACTTGCAATTGCAAAATGTTCAGATTTTGATTAAAGGGTCAGAATTGAGAGATTTAGATTTTAAAAAGCAAGAAATAAACTCATATATTTGCAAATTGTGTGATAAAGTTGACATTTTAAGTCAGAAATGCAACAAAGTCAGAAATGTGAGAAGGCCTTTAAACTTAAAATTACAAGTACTAGCCAGCTTTTAGAAGAAAAAACTAGGCTATGCAATCACAAGCTGTACTGCGAGAAAGGTATAAACTGTAAAAAGGTATAAACAAGATAAAAAGCTGCAGTTATCTTTATTTACTATTATTATTCCACAATGTCTTTATTACGCCCCAAGTCTAGGGGAAACAAAAAGGGCATAATAAACGAAGAACAAACAAATGTGTTGGGGTGGTGGATTTCCCAAACTAAACAAAACTTAAAGCAAAAGATTCCCTTCGGTCGACAACCAAACACACACTCAATTGAGAGTATATATGAAGATATTTATTATAGAAAAATAGGGTTTATATAAACGAGCATTTCGTCAGGGTGACCACAGGCCAAAATAACAAACAAAAGAATCTATAAAAATAAATCCACTAACTTACCTATTACTATTTAAAGAAACATACAAGAATCTTACCTGACTCCCTATTATAAACAAAGTCAAAGTAATCAAATAAATAGGCAGGTCACCCCTACACGCTAAAACTCTCAAAAAACTATTCAAGCATAGGATGGTCATCAATACAAAGGTGATTATTGTTGGTCGTCGGCCGAAGGGGTGAGGGAAACCCAGGAGCTCCACTCCAAACACCGAACACAGCAGAAATGAGCTCTCCGATTCCTGCCGGAAGCTCCCTTTTATACAGGCCTCGTAGACCAGCAGCCAATCAGAGCAGGGAATCACGCCTATAAGACATCAGAAAAACAGCAAGGAGGCGGGACAAAAGAAAAAGGAGTACAATCCGCAATAACAATAAAAAAATAAATAAACTTCAGTCGTAACAGTCTTTTATAATTGATAGTAGAGCTGCACGATTCTGACTAAAATGAGAATCGCAATTTTTTTTGCTTAAAATAAAGATCACGATTTTCTCACGATTCTGTAGATGTAAAATAAAGCTTAATATGAGACTATTGTTTTTTTTTCTTAAATGTATGGTAAAACAACAATATTAATATTATGTGTAGGTCTACTGGTTTCTATAAATAATTCTATTCTACTTATAATAATTCTGATGTTGAATCATGTTTGAGATTGAGCTGCACGATTCTGGCTAAAATGAGAATCGCGATTTTTTTGCTTAAAATAAAGATCACGATTCTCTCATTATTCTGTAGATGTAAAATAAAGGTATGGTAAAAACAAATATATGGCAGAACATCAATAATAATATTATGTGTAGGTCTACTGGTTTCTATAAATAATTCTATTCTACTTATAATAATTCTGATGTTGAATTATTGTGTTTGCGATATGCTTGCAATCTGTCATTGACAACATTATTAGACAATTTTATTCACTGGTAAAATCAGACATTTGTCATTATTATATTAAATTTAACAATATATAGGCTAGAGTAGTCATACTGACACTGTAAACATTTATTTTCATGCCCAACTCTGTTCGCTATGAAAGAAAACACGTATCAAATGTTTGTCGTAATCATAACTCTTAAATACGATTTGATCATTTAAATGAAGTGCACACTTTCGGTTTCATTTTAACTGCTAAGTGCTTGTTCATACTTCGCGCGCGGCTCCCAAACGATCACTCTGTGCCACAAACTAAATATTATTTACAACTGTATTACCTGTTACAGCATATCCAGGTTCTGTTCACTAAAGTAGGCGAGCGCACGTCTATCATTAAGTAGGGCGCGCTCCCTCCCTCTCTGTGATTACAGCTCACGGTCAGCAGCTCACGTCTTGTGCGATTTCCCGGCCGCAAAAACATCCTTATATGTCGACAAAAATGTCATTTTTAGGTGAATTATACCTTAAGAATACAGTATGTGACTCATTCAACATCGTTTGGAGGTGTCCATGTCGCTGAGCAACGTTGGTGAAACAATGAAAAGACTCGTGCAGCCGCCTTTGCTTCTCTCCTCAACTTGAAAATATGATTGGCAGAATCATAGAAATGCTGAATTAAGATCGTCTAGGGGGTCGAATCAAGATTGCGATCTTTATTCGATTAATTGTGCAGCTCTAGTTTGAGATATATGCTTGCAATCTGTCATTGACAACATTATTAGACCATTTAATTCACCGGTAAAATCAACATTATATAGGCTAGAGTAGTTATACTGACACTGTAAACATTCATTTTCATGCACAGCTGTGTGTTCGCTATGAAAGAAAAAACATATCAAATACTTGTCATAATCATAACTCTAAAATGCGATATGATTATTTAAATGATGTGCACGCTTTCGATTTCATTATCACTGCTAAGTGCTGTTCATACTTCGCACGCGGCTCTCAAACGATCACACTGTGCCACAAACTGAACATTATTTACAACTTTATTACCTGTTTCTCACAGCATATGCAGGTTCTGTTCACTAAAGTAGACGCGCGCGCCCGCACAGTCAGCAGCTCACGTCATGTGTGATTTCCCAGCAGCGAATACAGCATTACATGAAGACAAAAATGACATTATTAGGTGAATAATAGCTTATGAATACAGTATGTGACTCTTTTAACATCATTTGGAGGTGTCCATGTCGCTGTGTGAAACAATGAAAAGACTCATGCAGCAGCCTTTGCTTCTCTCCTCAACTTGAAAATATGATTGACAGAATCGTAGAAATGCTGGATTAAGATCGTCTAGGGGGTCGAATCGGGATCGCAATCTTTTTTTCGAGAAATTGTGCAGCTCTAATTGATAGTAGTTCCCAAAAGTGTGCTAGTTTACAGAAATGAATGTTGTGTAAACTTAGCCAGCTCACGCATCACATCTGATGCCAATTTCTAATGCCAGTGCCGTTTCAGACTTGTTCAGATAAAAATCAGAGATACTGAACACGAGCCCACAGAGTAATCATTAGTAACGTGAGCCTTGGTGCACATATTTACCACATGTGACTCATTACTATGGTAAAAGTGCAATTTATTTATTTAGTAGCACATTAAACACAGCAAAGCTATCCAAAGTGCTTGACAGAGTAAAAAAAATAAAATAAAATACCAAAGAGAACACAATTAAAATTAGGGCTGCATGATATTGAAAAAACGTATGCAATAATGTGTTTGTCTGTGATATATACTCACCAGATGGTTTACTAGGGCTATTTTAGAAAAAGGTCTTGAATTTATGATTGATAATGGTGATTCTGGTGAATCATGGGTGATAAATAATAAGCAAATAAATACATTATAATTAATAATAATAATTAATAATAATAATAATAGTAATTGCTTACATTTATATAGCGCTTTTCTGGGCACTCAAAGCGCTTTACACAATGGGGGGATCTCCTCATCCACCACCAGTGTGCAGCATCCTCCTGGATGACGCGACGGCAGCCATTTTGCGCCAGACCGCACACCACACACCATCTGATTGGTGGAGAGGAGACAGAGATGAAGCCAATTGAAAATGGGGATGTTTAGGAGGCCATGATGGACAGAGGCCAGTGGGCAGATTTGGCCAGGATGCCGGGGTTAAACCCCTACTCTTTTCGAAGGACATCCTGGGATTTTTAACGACCACAGAGAGTCGGGACCTCGGTTTAACGTCTCATCCGAAAGACGGCGCTCACTGAGCAGTATAGCGTCCCCGTCACTATACTGGGGCAATAGGACCCACACAGACCGCAGGTTGGGCGCCCCCTGCTCGTCTCACTAACACCACTTCCGGCAGCAACCTAGCTTTCCCATGTGGTCTCCCATCTAGTTACTGACCGGGCGCTGCCCTGCTTTGCTTCAGTGTGCGACCATGTGAGAGTTGCAGAGAGCTAGCTGCCGGCAAGCATTATAGCCAAGAAAAAAGTCATACAAACAGCGGTATGGTTTACTGTTGTGTCAAACATTCAGGATTCTGATCAAATGTAATGCAAAATGTAAAATAACACCGTATTGAAATTATTGTATTATTATTAAGCATAGATATATACACTAGATATCGCATAGGGACTCTGAGCATGCGTCAATAGCGCCGCCATATTTGTACAGTGCTCCCAGGACAAGTGTCATTCAATGCACTAGACAAGACAGTGTTATTATGTGAAGATGCTGGACTTTAGTGCTGTCTACGGGTGTAGTAATGAGCAAACAAAGAACACAAAGCACAAAGGCAGAACATTTCATAGGTAAGATTTCGTTTTTTACGTTTTTGTGTGTTATAAACTGTGCTAAACAGGTCACGTTATTGATGATAGCAGTCACTTACTGCATTCACCATAAGGCAAAGTAGCATCAACTCGCACTAAACACTCGGCTTATGCTAGTTTTGTTAAATAAAATCAGCAAACAATGCAAAAGAAACATGACTATGAGATGCTGCACTGCCAGAAACTTGTATTATTGTCAACTCAGTGAACGTCATTCATAATGGAGATTCATTCGCAAACCAATCGCTCCCTCCGTCAGTATGAGAAGTGAGAGCAATAGGGGAACATTTCCCCACACACAAACACAAGCTTTTTGTCAGGAATGCCTGTGAATGCCACTGATCCATCAATGTTTAAAAGTGATGTAAAATTATAAGTTTCGTAATTTAAAAAAAATGTGTATACTGACCTCCGGGACAACTCGCGATCATAGATATATGTGTATATGTGTAATTCTCTGGCTCTGGATGGCCACAGCCCTCCACTGCAGCTTGGTCCCGCATTCATTTCAAAGGAGCGCTACCCTGTACTAAAATAGTGGCTCTATTGACGCATTCCTTCCAATAGACAACAACAGGGTAGGCGACATTTAATGTATATATCTATGATTATTAAGTAGAATTATTGTTATGAAAAGTTACAAATGTTGTATTTTATGTGCCCGAATGCTTTGATCTCTCTTGAAATGCCTTTAAAACACGTGCATTGATAAACTTTCACTCTGTTTTGGTTCAACTTTGGAGTGACTCCACAAATGTCATGCATTCTCATCTGTGGTGCTGATCAACCACAATCCAAAGAACCTTTGCATATCCTGCTATGACTATTGTGGACGCACATATTGCGATATTGATGCTAAAACGATATATTGTGCAGCCCTAATTAAAATGCTACAGATGCCATTTAGGAAACTGCAATTCTATTATAAATTTAAAACTCTAATACATATTTTGAAGTGCAAGTTGTTTGTATTGCTAATTTAGTGCATTATCTTCAAGGCGACCAATGATAGTTCATGCAAAAATGAAAATTAACTCACCATTTACTCTCCCTCAAGTGTTTCCTAATCTTTAAGAGTGTCTTTATTCCGTTGAATGCAAAAGAAGATATTTTAAAGAATGCTGGAAATCGGTAACCATTGATTTCTACAGTAGGAAAAACAAATACTATGGACGTCAATGGTTACAGGTTTACAAAGCTTTTACAAATCAATAGTGTCCAACAGAAGAAAGAAAATTTTTAAACAAGGGTAAAAAGATGACGAGAGAATCATCATTTTTGGTTGAACTGTCTCTTTCAACCTAATCGGTAACCAATGACTTCCATAGTAGGTAAAACATATACTATGGATGTCAATGGTTACAGGTTTATTTAACATTTTTAAAAATCATTTGTGTTCAACAGAAGAAAGAAACAATTTTAAACAAGGGTAAATAAACGATGATACAAATAAAATTTTTGGTTAAAATATCTCTTTAAACCCAATCGGTATCTATTGTCTTCCATAGTAGGTAAAACATATACTATGGATGTCAATGGTTACAGGTTTATTTAACATTTTTAAAAATCATTTGTGTTCAACAGAAGAAAGAAACAATTTTAAACAAGGACAAATAGACGATGACACAAATATAATTTTTGGTTAAAATATCTCTTTAAACCCAATCGGTATCTATTGTCTTCCATAGTAGGTAAAACAAATACTATGGACGTCAATGGTTACAGGTTTACAAAATTTTTGAAAAAACAATTGTGTTCAACAGAGGAAAGAAACTATATTTAACAAGTGAATAAATGACGAGAGAATCATCATTTTTGGGTGAACTATCCCTTCAAACCCTATTGGGAACCATTGACTTCCATAGTAGAAAAAAGTAAATACTATGGACGTCAATGGTTACAGGTTCACAACATTTTTAAAAACCATTTGTGTTCAGCAGAAGAAAGAAACTATTCTAAACAAGGGTAAATAAATGACGAGAGAATCATCATTTTTGGGTGAACTGTCCCTTTAAACCCAATCGGTAACCAATGACTTCCATAGTAGGTAAAACAAATACTATGGTCGTCAATGGTTACAGGATTGCAACATTTTTGAAGATCATTTGTGTTCAACAGAAGAAAGAAACTATATTTAAACAAAGGTAAATAAACGATGACACAGATATAATTTTGGTTAAAATATCTCTTTAAACCCAATCGGTATCCATTGTCTTCCATAGTAGGTAAAACAAATAGTACGTCCATAGTATTTGCTTTTTCTACTATGGAAGTCAATGGTTACAGGTTTACAACATTTTTAAAAATCATTTGTGTTCAGCAGAAGAAACTATTTTAAACAAAGGTTAATCAATGACAACAGAATTATATTTTTGGGTGATTTATCTCTTTAAACCCAATCAGTAACCATTGGGTATAGTATACAAAACAAATACTATAGACGTCAATGGTTACTGGTTTATAAAATTTTTCAAAATTATTCAAGTTCAACAGAAGAAAGAAACTATTTTAAATAAGAGTAAATAGATGACGACAGAATTATAATTTTGGGTGAACTCTCTCTTTATATGGGTTTTGCTAGCAAACTGATTAATTCCAGAGCCTTACAGTTCGTTATTAGGAAATTTTGACCGTTAATGTAGAGGAAAAAAATTGTGACAGGAAATATCGCTCTACTTCCCTTTGTTGGCTGTAGTGGCACATAAAACCATTCATGTCAGCCAGTTCTAGCTAAAGATAATAATTTCAACCAGCTCTTTGCCCAAACAGATAGACAGATGACATTTACATATAGGTCATGTATCTGCTAAACGGAAGTGTTCAGTCGCTAGCTTTTAAAACTCTTTCCTTTTGCTCTGATTGTAGGTTTTTATTGGCTCTCTCCTGTTTGTATTTGTGTCAAAGTTCTGCACAGCAATGTGACAAAAGTCAGACGATTTGTTTAGAGGAGAGTTTAGCCGTAGAAGAGGAAATGCTTTCTCTCAGCTAAACTCGTTTCACTCAGTGTTGCTCTTAGTTCCTGTACCAACTACAGTGTTTCCTGTGGAAAGATTTCTCGTTTGTTCATGTGCGCACAGTGAAAGCATGTGGTTAAAGCGATCGTAGATCATTCAGGTGAACCACAGACACACAGTCAGTCTTCTCTGAGCATCACTGTTTTTTTTTTTTTTAACTCTGCTGCTAAAACAAAAGCCCTATTTTTGGTGGAACAAGTTGCTTTACAGTTTCGGGTCAGTTGCCATTTCTGTGTGGGGTTTGCACGTTCTCCACATGTTCTCAACCAAATACATGCGCTATAGGTGAATTGGGTAAGCTAAAATGTGTATAAAATAGTGTATGTGAGTGAGAGTGATTGGGTGTTTCCCACTGATGGGTTGCAGCTGGAAGGGCATCCGCTGTGTTAAACATAAGTTGGTGGTTATTCCGCTGTGCTGACCCCTGATTAATAAATGGACTAAGCCGAAAGAATATGAATGAATAAATATATGATTATTATTATAACAGTTGTTATTATCAATGACAATAGCAACATCACTATTTTACTACTACCACGACTACTTCTAATAACAATAAATGTTATTATAACATCTACATCAATAATCAATCACATATAATCATAAAAACAGATCACCAATTAAAAAAAAAACTAAAAATAAAAATAAAACATTTCCCTGACTATATCCTCTTAAGGCTCAAGGTGTTTTTTTACATGTATTTTTTATTTCTCTTTGCTATTTGAGCTTATTGGAACCTAATTAGAATAAAAATCTAAGTATCATAATCTGATATGATGTACTTATAAATATAAAAATATAGTGCTCATAAAACACTTTTTCCTAACTGTTTTTTAACACATATTTAACAGAGAAATGTTTTTGTTTAAACTTGCATTGACTATCAGAGAGTAAAAACAACTTTTTTTCCCATTGTGTACAGTTAAAAATTGTGTTTGGGAAAGTTCATATGCTGCAAAAGATTTGCAGGATGACACTGTACGTCTGTAACAAAATATAAAACATTCAAAGTATTTTAAACAGCCACTTAAGAGCTTAAATGTGCTGTTTATGTATGCGGCTACTCAAGCCCTAGTAGGGTATAATTATAAACACCTAGTATTTAATATAATAATAATAGCAAAATAATACTTGTATTTTACAAAGCTGCAAAATCACAATCGCTTAACATTAAGAAAAGAAAATGAGGATTTTCATCTTGTCAGGAATTTCTCCTTTGTCCGTTTGTTGTGAATATTAGCAAAACTGTTGCAAAATTTTATTTTGCCATTAAAAAAAAAAAAAAAAACTTTTGAAAGTTTTAAAAGCTTAACATTTACATTTTAACCCTAATGCAGCTTTAAAAATGTACACAATAGAATATTTTTGACTCATTTTGAGTCAGATTTAATCATACATTTTTCGTTGTTCATTTATGACTTTATGACTGTCGCCTCAAAGCAAGAAGGTCGCTGGTTCAAACTTCAGCTCAGTTGGCTTTTCTGTGAGGAGTTTGCATGTTCTCCCTGCGTTCGCGTGGGTTTCCTCCGGGTGCTCCGGTTTCCCCTGCAGTCCAAAGACATGCTGCAGGTGAATTGGGTAGGCGAAATTATCCGTAGTGTCTGAGTGTATGAGGGTGTCAGGCCCAGACGACAGGCCGGCCAGAATGTGTATAAATTTTTTTTTTTTTAAATCGTAATCATATGGAGGTCTAAAAGTCTAAAATGGCTTGTTCCAAAGAGCTGACACCGCAACCATATGGGACTAAGGCTGAAGAAGAAACAGATTTATGACTTACAACTGTTTGATTTAAATGGACTCACCAATAACTGATTCAGTGAACTCAGCAGTGGAGGAGGCTCGTTCTTTATCCTTGCGCTGCAGATGCTCTAACTTTTTTCCCCTACGTAACGTTTTCTCACCAGTGAAGCGTTCCAGTTACAAACTCCGCCTTGAAAATAGCAAATGAGCCTTGGAGTGACACAACTGACCCTTAAAGGGAATAAGAGATGAGACTCTGATTGGTTTAATGCATTTCATGTTCAAAACACACCCATAACTCATTAAGAGAGTAAGTACAACCTTGTTAGACCATGCGCCGGGGCTCAGACTGTATTTTTCCTGTCCTTAAAATAGCAAAAGTGGATTCAGACACGTCCTTTACTGTACAAAACACAATATTTCATGACTTATTTTGAGTCAAAAGTAATACTGTATAATACAGAGTTGTTAATTTATGATTCAGAACTGTTTGATTCAAACTGATTCACTAATAACTGATTCAGTGAACTCGGCAGCCGTAAAATCCTTTGACAAACTCTTAGATTTTCAGTTTTGAGTCAAAACCCTTTGTGTCGTCCTTAAGATATTCAGCAGAGTGCAGATGTCTTTAACCCAGTGAGATCTATATATAACAGTAAAAGTGTAGTATTGAAGCGTGTGCTGTTTTGTCACGGTCGGTGCTGAACTTTGAATCTCTCTCCAGCAGCAGATATACAGTGAAGCTATTGACATTTCCGTCTTGTAGAGTCCAGGAAAGCTCTGACTGATCTTTAGCCTCACAATAGCCTGTCACCATGAAGAGAACAAAGTTTAGACTATATCATTCTCATGCACGCTTTCTCTCTCAGCTCAGCCTGCTTGACATTTCCCGCTTTCCATCTTATTTGACAGGCTTCAGAAGTCACAGTACGGTCGGTGGACGAGAATATGAAACATTTGTAATGGAAAGAAAAAGTTTCATGTTAGAACTAAATGAAGAGAAAGAATATACAGTGGGGGACATATGTATTGAACACGTCACCGTTTTTCTCAGAAAACTTATTTCTAAAGGTGCCATTAGCTACGATTCCATCCACCTATTTTTATGAACATTTTTGATATGCGCATAAAACAACGAACGGTTGATGGAAAATGCGCATAAGAAACATCAACAACTCTCCTTTATGTTTGGTATGGTGTTGGCCAAGAGAGTGATTCTGATGGAGTGGAAATCCACAACACCTCCAAATTTTTTAAATGATTAGCTGAAATGGTTTCTGCCGTCAAGTTGGAAAAGTTACGCTTCTCTAGATTTGGCAAACAAAAGTTGTATGACAAAACATGGGGCCCCTTCCTTAAATATATAGGTTATTAATGTTTCTGTAATATTTTTTTCTGGTAATAATTTTTTTTTCCTCTCTCCACTTCCTCTTTACATGTTATTCTATTTTGTTTCTTATCCCATCAGTCTGGCTAAAATTTCTTTATTGTTTTGTGATGGTGCTGTAAAATTGCTGTTGTTTGCTTGTGTTTTGGTGCATGTTCTAGTTAGTATAAGGTAATAACACAGAGTCAAGTTTGTTAACATATATACAAGATGTACATTATTTGGTGTTATGTTTTTACAAAAACTTCTATAAATCAATAAAAAGAAAAAAGAAACGTATGTGCATAACTAAGTAGGATAAACTTTTATTTAATAAGAAAAGATGCGCATAAAATGCGATGGAAAGACTTTTACTGAACAAATTCCAGTATGTGCATTGCATTCCAGTTTGTGCAAAAATGGTCATGCGACTTTGTATAAGAGATCATAAACAAACCAGCAGGCTGAGCACACTGTAAAACATCTGAAATGCTGTTTTGGTCATTCAAAAACACATGAACTGTTTTAGTAATAGTGTCATCATATTCATAATGACCTCCAGAACTGTCACGAGCGCATGTGCTCCATGTCTCATGCCTTTAAACACCACCGCGCATTCACTGCAGGTCAGGATTGCCTTCTGAGGCACAAGTCGTTTATTAAATGAAGAAAAGATTCATGCAGCTTCCCCTACCACAGCAAACTCCATTTTTACTGTTGATATTTGGCAGCAGTTAATCAGGAAGTGACGATTTTGTTCTCTTTGACTTGTTGGATGGATACTGTGCTTTATTTGCATGTCTTTTTCGCGATAATCCAGTTTTGCGCATAAAGTTATTCCACATTTTGAGTGGTAACAGCTATAGACTTGCCATTTTTCCCAGATGTTGGTAACAACCAAAGAAATCCATATATGCAAAGAAAACAAATCTAGTTAGTTTACAAATTAAGTTATGTGTAATTAAATGAAATGACACAAGGACAAGAGTGTTGAACACATGAAGAAAGGAAGGCGTAGAATCGCAGTGAAAGCCCAGACAGCAGCTGAAATCTCTCAGTAGTTCTTCAGCAACCCTCTGCCCTTCACCAGTGGAAATGAATATTAGCTGCTTCAGTTCAACATCTACATTAGCAGGATGATGAAGATGAGAACAGGGTGGACATTTTAGAAAGACAATGATCCAAAACAGTGCCAAGGAAACTCTCAAATGCTTTCAGAGAAATAAAATCAAGCTGTAGAATGGCCCAGCCAATCACCTGATTTTAATCCAATAGTAAATACTAAATAAGGTTCAAATTTGATAGACGAGACCCACAGAATCATCCAGATTTTTAGACCCTTGAATTCTGTGAAAAACTCACTCTTGAGCAAAGCATGTGACTTTATTCTCCATGTGAAAGGTGTCTTTAATCTGCCGTCACCAATAAAGCCTTTTAGATAAAGTATTAAATACATTTCAGTTGGTAGAGACAGACAGAAATTCCCCCCATGGCTACAGTATAAAGTAGCAGAGAGTATGTGAGAGTCCAATGCAGGAATGCTATAAAGCAGTTAAACACCAGCAAATAATCCACTCTTAACCCTAATCCAAATTAATAACAATGACACACATTGAGTATTAATCCACACAGTGGCAGAAGTTGAACTATTGTGACAATTGACCGTGCCGCGTGTGTGAGGAACAGCTGATGGTGGCCATAGCAACAAACAGCAGAGGATCGCCAGTTCAGAAATGCATTTAAATTGGCAAATGAAGAAGCACGTGTCTCACTTTTAATGTGGTTTTAGTCACAATATTTGACCAGCCCCAGAGAGATATCCTGAGAGATACAGTAAAATAACTGATCTATAGGGGTGTAACGATTTATCGTTGTAAGATTTATTGCGATGCAAAAATGTCACAATATGCATCGTGGCGTTATGACGATTTCATTACAATATGACGTCCGTTTTCTCTTATTAGTTGAGCTGTTTGCACGTGAGCTACGTTCCACCTGCTGTCGCACGTGAGTTCAGATTGCAGCAGCAGTAATGTTAGAAGACCAAGATGAGTGAAGCTGAAATAGAGGATGGCCCATCCCCTCAAAATCAGACGTCTGGCAACATTTCGGTTGTACAGTCATTGCTTTAGACTCGTCCGCTTTTTGACACGCATACTGGGTCAAACATCCTAAGTTTTAAAGTCTTCACAGTGATTTACATACTTTGCACAGCGACAGGGATACCTCCTAATGGTGTTGAAAGAGTCACATACTGTATTTATAAGGTACAATTCAGCCTAAAATATCATTCTGTCTTCATATAATGTTCCCGCCGCAAAATCACACATGACGTGAGCTCACCGTGAGCTGTTACTACAGAGGGCGAATGATAGACGCGCGCGTATGGCAAGCCATTTTAGCATTTAAACCTTTGTTCTGACTATCCATAAATATATTTAGAGATATCTCTAAATCTAATTATATTTTGACTAGTCATAATTATAATTCGACTAGTCAGAATGACAATTAGAGATATCTGCAATTACAATTGTACTAGTACGACATCAGATTGGAGATATCTGCAAATATATTATGACTAGTCATATTCCTCCATTGACTTCCATTGAAAAATATTTGCAGATATCTCTAAAGGAGTTTTGACTAGTCACAATTGTAATTAGAGATATCTCTAAATGAATTTAATTAAATATGAATTAAATACCCGGAAATGTGGATTTTTTTTTTTTTTTTTTGCACACGCGAAAAATCAAGTGACCAAGCAAAGCCTTAAGCTCTTACTGTTAAATTCAATTGAATAGAAAGCTTATTTTTTTGCACCTTTACTTAAATTGTTCCTTAATTTTGTCTCTGTCATTTCAATAATATTTTTAAGAAGTTTTTAAATTGTTTTATTTTCCAGAGACAGGCCTGTTTAATTTATTTTCTTAAAGAAGGTTCAGTTTAACAAGTTGAAACAAAAGAAATACATAAAAAATAGTTTACTTGGTAAAATTTGCATTTTAGTTTAATTTTCAATTTTTATTCCAAATATCGTGATACATATCGAATCGTGAACATTATATCGTGATACACATCGTATCGTGAGCTGAGTGTATCGTTACACCCCTACTGATCTATAATCGATACGTGATTACAAGCCACGCGGGGTGAATGCAAATTATAATGCACAGTTAAACACATATTTTGCAAACTACACAAAACGAGGCAACAATTTTAATTACACTTACATATTATGATCCGGAAGAAGAAGAAAATGGTCCATTTTAGCTGTAAAAGTTACTGACAAAGTCTGACAAAGTCCCATAGTCTCTGCTGCTCCTTCAATAGCAAACGGCTGACGAATCCTGCGCTGCAGCGTAGGTTATTGTATCAAAATCAGACAAATGACAGGAACACGGTTTGCTATACTGTGGTATTGTTATGAAAATGAACTTTAACTCTTTATTCCCTGCAGCTGAATCTCCCTCTGTCAGTGATCATCATCTTCGCGTCTTGATTACGCCCCATTCACACGGGGCATCAGCGTCAACGCTTCCTATTCACTTTGAATGGGTGACGTCAGGCGTTGCCGAACTGCATTGTGGATCCGTCTTCGCTGCTTCAGAGGCGTTGCTCGCTGCACAACGCTCAACTTTTCAATCGGTGACGGAAGTGTCAGCCAATCAGATCGCTGTATGCAAATACACCAGCTCAGACTGTGGCCTGTTGCTGACTAATTTCATTGGCTAACACTGCTATGACGATCACATCAGCCTCAACTTCAGACACGGCCTCTGTCAAGCATTGACGCTGAAGCCCCGTGTGAATGGGGCGTCAATTCTGTGATCCCCCGCGCCTCCGCTAGTGTCTGGAGGAAAAGCGCGTTCACATTTTACCTTGAACTGGAACTACATATTTGGTGATGTACCTTGTCGACATCGATGCGATCAAGTAAAAGATCCGAACCCAACTTGATTAACTTATTTGACTCTGAGTCAACTATTTTGAAAAAGAATCAATAGTTTTAGACAGGCTGCACTTTTAGATTTAACCTCAGCTGGATGTTTTCATTCACTTAGTGCTGTGTTACACACTACATGGAAGGGCATTTTCAAAAAACCATAATAGGGGCTCTTTTAAAGGGCACCTAGGTTACCCCTTTTTTCAGATTTAATATAAGTCTTTTGCGTTTCTAGAATGTGTATATAAAGTTTCAGATCAAAATACCCATCAGATTTTTCATACCTTTTACAAGATGCTGTTTTATACTGATTTCCAGCAGGGGGTGGTTTTGTCGTACTGCGCCTTTAAGCCGAGTTCTGCCCGCCCACTGTTTCTACATGCCTCCTCCCTCAGCTGCGTCAGACAACAGACAGACTTAAAGGAAGAAGGTCTCACTTAGCGTTTGTGAGATACTACAGTAAGAACTAACCTTTATTAATCAGTATTGTGAAGTTGCATTGATGAGTCACACACAATATCGTTACAAAGTTAACGCGCACGCCCCCGCGCACACACACACACACACACACACGCAGGCACGCAGGCAGGCAGGCAGAGCGCACTTAGCTTAGTTAAGGCTAACCTCAAGTACTGTGTGGATATCTGTTATGCTAATGTACAAAATAAACCTGATTTAACTTCCACAAACCGGGATTGAAGCGTCTTCTTTTATAATTGTTCTGACACGCGGCTGTGCTGATAAAGTAAAGCTGAAGTAAAACGCTGTAATTAATTACACACATACTCTGTTTTAAAACACTTTAAACATGTGAAACTTACTCTTAATCACATTTGATGTTGATGATTGCTGATCCCAGCGAACAGAACAGAGCTTTTATTCCCGGTTGCTTTGCGTATGTCTGCCTGGTCTTGTTGACATATACACGCGACTACCGGAACATGTTAATGCGCGCAGCTGTCAATCAATTTGGTGGGCGGGGGGAATCGCACACCTACGTAATGGTGCGATCGATTTGAAAACAGCTCCAATTGGCCGACCCTTTTTTTGTTGTTAAATTGAAAAAAAAGGACTGGGTGTGTTCATATCACCCCAGTATGACGGTCTATACACTATACCAACACACAGATCTGTCCAAACAGCTTGAAAAGTAGATTTTTTACCATAGGTGCCCTTTAAATGTTCCAGGGACACCGGAGCATTTTAGAGCTGTGAAGATCAGCTGGTCTGTTTATAACCTGACATACGAGCGGTCCACTGATGAATCGACTGATCTTCACAGCTTAGAAATGCTCCAGAGTCCTGGTATCTGTAGTTACCTTCAGTAAACAGCGGTGAGTTCGGTGAACTGATGACCTTCACAGCCAATCACAGTCATATCCGCTGAGCACGTGGACCCAATGGAAAATCAGCGCTGTTTAAGAACAGCACTCAAATGTTAGCAGGAAATGGACATTTTTCTAATTTAATGGTATTGAATTCCAGTAGCGTGACAACACTAATATACAGACAGCAAAATCTTGCAGAAAAAAGTCTCCAAAAAAAAATGAATAAGCTAAAAGATTCTCTCTCATCATGTTGAGTTGTCTCACCCACAAGACATGATTGTTAGTATTCAAAGCATCCCTGAAAGAAGGGTTAAGCAAAGCTACTGATTAATTTATGTGTCATCAATGCCACCCGATGATTCATTGTTGTGTTTTCTACAGTTATGCTCGCACTCACAAGATCTGTCATGTGCTGGTCTTTTTTGCTGTTTTAATGATAGGGATAGTTAGAGAGCAGACAGAAAATGACAAAGAGAAAAGAAGGGAGCAGGAAATGAATGACACAAGCCTGATTCGCACTCGAGACGCCCACACAAGCACCACTAAAACATATATGCATGCAGTTTTTAATTTCTCATTTTTACCGTATTTATTAAATAAAAATACAGTAGAATAGGGTAACACTAGTTTAAGTAACAATTCACACTATTAACTACTGGCCTATTACCTGACTGTTATTAAGATATTAACTATTTATTAAGTAGACATTTTATTAAGTATAAATCTATTGAATGAAAGTTCAAAAAACAAAAATTATTAATCCTTTCTAACCCTCCTAATGGAATTACCTTTATTTAAATTTTTTTTATTTAGTTTTATTTTTTATTTAATTTTATTATGTTTTATTTTACTTAGTTATTTATTTTAATTTAATTGTTTATTTTATTGTATTTTTTATTCTTTATTTTATTTTTTTATTGTTATTTTATAATATTTTTAATTATTTTCATTTTTAATGTAATTATTTATTTTAATTTTATTTTAAATTTCATTAGTAATTTTAAAATTATTTTTATTCTATTTTTTAGATTTTTTATTTGATTTATTTATTTTTATTTGATTTATTTATTTATTTATTTTAATTTATTATTTGTATTTTTTATTTCTATATATGTTTTTTATTTTATTTTCAGACTAAAAAGTCTATAAATATAGACTAGGGGGGAAAACTAAAGACCTATTCTGACAAAAATTTTGTATCAAGCAACATCTGCCATTTCATGAATGGATTTAGATGAGACAAACATTTCCATGTTCATTACAGTGCAGAAAATGCCTTATTTACTTTATATTAGATTTAATTTAGATTTTTTTGTCTTGTTTTTAGCTCAAATACCTGATATATTGTCTTTGTTTTAGAGCTTTTTCTTAAAGCAAGCAATATAATCTGCTAATGAGATATAAATAATCTTATGTCAAAAGGAAAAACAAGATTATTTTGGAATTTTCACAGAATTGTGGCAGAAAAACAACAGATATGGCAGGATTGAAATCACAATTTAACATCTCCCAGTAAAACTAGTGCTTTACAAATATGGCTTCACACCGTGTTTAGGGCTTTTTACTACATACGCAGCGCTACAAAACGCAATAAAGGTTTCTTTCTCATGTTAAAACACATTTTTGTCCCATCCATATGGGATGGTGAGGTGCAAAATCTCTATTTTAGAGCCTATTTTATTTATTTTTTATTACTGTAACGTCATGGCAAAACATCAAATCAAATGACAAATGGCAAAAATCGTCAATGACAATGATTGCCTCAGGTACCGATTATGTGCTTTATTCGGTGTTCAATTCTACCATTGTGAGTTTGAACATCATTTTACATCACATTTATCGAAAGCAGATCTTGAAAATAAAATAGCAAACAGTGAAAATGAAATTTTTTGAAAATGAAAATTTTATTGGGATTGCGGTGGCTGATATATTTAATATATATTATTTCTGTCGCGTTTGGTGCAGATAGCCAAATTGCTTGTTGCTGGAAACTTGTATTTACAGTGTAAGGCAGAAAAATTATATATATATATATATATATATATATATATATATATATATATATATATATATATATATATATATATATATATGACCTCTCTGTATTTCTGTATGATTGAAAACACTTTTTTAAATATTTCCATTTGGTCCTGCGAGTACGACTGTCTTCAGCTCACCTGTGAATCAGCGATGTATGTTTTTACATTGGATTTCTCACAGCTTCATTTCTATACTATAAACTGACTGACATTTGAATGGACTCCAGCTGAAACGCTGCCCATTCATTAAGCCGAGATTTAAGAAATCTCCAGCTATTTTCCCCTGCAGCACATGCATTAACTGCTAAGCCATATATCCAACAAGATCCATCAAGTTAATTTGATGGCGATGGCAGCTTATGTGAACGTCGGACTGTTATTATGCTAATTTTCTCTCTGTTTATACCAATTGCAGTTTTACTAAAGATGTATTTTCAAGTACAAGATAAGTCCAATTGGACACAAAATTATAAACAGAGTTTTTTTTTCAAGCAGACTGACTTTTCACAAAGAATAACCACTTACAGTTTACATACACTCTAAAAAAAAGGAACATAACCATTAAAAAAAAAATGTCTGCTGGTAAATCATACTAAATGTGTACTATTTTAGGTCCGTTAGGATTACCCCAATCAGGTGTGTCCAAAGTCAGTCCTGGAGGGCCGGTGTCCTGCTGATCTTAGCTCTAACTTGCTTCAACACACCTGCCTGAAAATTTCTAGTACTGTATATCTAGTAAGAGCTTGAATATAGCTTGTTCAGGTGTGTCTGATTAGGGTTGGAGCTAAACTCTCCAGGACACCGGCCCTCCAGGACCGAGAGTGGACACCCCTGACCTAAATGATTTACATTTGCTAAATTAATGAGAGGATGTTTTTTTTGAGAATCTTTTATTAATTTCTAGACAGTCAAGAGTTTACACACATTTACTTGGTATTCTTTAGCTTTGCTTTTAAACTGTATAACTTTGGTCAAATGTTTTAAGTATCCTTCCACTAGCTTCTCACAATAGTTGAAAGATTTTTGGCCCATTCCTCCTGATAGAATTGGTGTAACTGAGTCAGATTTGTCGGCTGTCTTGCTTTTTCAAGACTCTCTCAAGGCTTTTTCAACTCTGCCCACAAATTGTCTATAGGATTGATATCAGGGCCTTGTGATGGCCACTCCAAAACATTCACTCGGTTGTCCTTAAACCACATTTTAACTAATTTGGCAGTATGCTTACGGTCATGGTCTGTTTGGAAGACCCATTTGTGGCCAAGTATTAATTTTCTGGCAGATGTCTTGAGATGTTGCTTCAGAATTTCTACATAATGTTCTTTCTTCATGATGCTGTGAAGTGGACCAGTCCCTCCTGCAGCAAAACAGCCTCACAACATGATGCTGCCACCCCCATACTGCATGGTTGGGATGGTGTTCTCAGGCTTGTAAAGCTTTCCCCTTTGTCCTCCAAATGTAACACTGGTCATTATGGCCAAACAGCTTAATCTTAGTTCCATCAGAGCACAGGACATGTCTCCAAGCATTATTCCCAGTGTAATTTAGCAAATTGTAATCTGGCTTTGTTGTTGATTCTGGCTTGTTGATTTTCCCATGTTGTCACACAGTGAAGCAGTGTGTTTGAGGTTTTCCTTAAATACTATCTACAGTTGTGCCTCCAATTAACTCAAATGTTGTCAATTAGCCAATCAGAAACTTCCAAAACCTTGACACCATCATCTGAGCTTTTTAATTAGGAGTTATAATATTCTTATTGTATGTAAACTTGACTTTCAAGAAAAGTTATAACATTTTCTCAAAAAATATCTCTCATTATTCTGCTATCAAGCAGAACAGAAACAGATTTGATAATCCTAACTTACCTAAAAGAGAAAAAGTTTAGTCACATTAACGTCTGACTTTTTTTTTAAATGGTTATGTGCCTTTTTATACAGTGTATGTAAACTTCTGCTTTCAACCGTAAATGTGCACAATGTGGTTACTCTCAGGACATCCAAAATATATTAGGTTTCATTTGTTTTTGTTTTCTATGATACAATGGCAAATCTACTTTAAAAATAGTACTAGTGAAAAAACAAGGCCTGAACTGATACTTAAGCAGGGTTCAACACTAAGGATTTTTTCTACTGGTCTGATCGGGCCAGTGGTTCAAATTTTTACTTGCCCTGCCTAAAATTTTCACTGGCCCCACCAAAAAAAAGTAAGGGAAGTTAATAGCTATTTTTTAGCCACATATTTTAAATAATGTGTCAAAAATAAAGTCTGTGAATCTAGAATTTTAATACTTAAAAAAAAATTGTGAATAAAAGTGTTATGCAAACAAAAAGAGCAGTATGGAAAATGTGGAGGTATTTTATTGCGGTTTGAAATTATTTAACAAAGGGTGGCTGACTTGTCAAACTGACGGCAAACTGTGCAACTGTGTTGTTTTTTTGCGTTGTTCACACGTAAATTTCTGCTTTCAAGACGTTGGAAACAGACATTTTCTTTTAGCCTTAGAATTTGATGTTGCCGCCATGTTGCCATTTATTCGCTGTACTGGTTGTTACCAGGTTACGAAAAAAAATAGATCTAAAAATCTGGTGTTTACGACATCACAGAGAAGGTAGTGTTTAAAGACTTAAAAGCACAAGCTTAAAATGCACGCAATTGATAAATAGTCACAGACAAATTAAATGTTAGTGACAGGGCAGCACTGTCCCAATCGGGCCAGTAATGATCCGGTCTACTGTCCCAAGTGTCTGTCACGCTGGCCCTGGGCCACCGGGCAGTCCTTATTGTTGAGCCCTGTTAAGAAAAAACACTTCCTCAAAATGATGGTGAACATCATTAAAGAACATCTGTAATTCAGTAAATTGAACTAAATATTAGGTTTAAAGTATAGTAAGTAAATATAAAACTTGCAGTAAATACAAAACACAACAAATGTACATCAAGAAAACCTAAACTACTGAAAAGACGATAACAATTTAAGATTAAACAACAATAAATGTTACAATGCTAATAGTCAAATGTATTGTTCATATGCTATAAACCAGATTCAAATTTCAGAAATATGACCACATTTGCCTCTCTCCTGACTCGCTGCTTGTACTGATATTTGATAATACAATTCAGTCCAAATATTACATTTTGACATGATGAACTGATCTTAGCTAATCATGCTCCAACTTGTAGTGTTTGAGCTTTTTCGCAATTTATGATTATGAATAATGGCTCGTGATAATGAAGTTCCTTAGCTGAGCATTATTTCTTCACACATGTACTTGTGCAGTCATCATGAATATGGTTACTGCTGTCTTCAGTAGTGTTGTTGTTTAATCGGTTTATTTTTTGATTGTAAAACAAAGTGTCTGGGGAAACGTTGACATTTAGTAGACAAACTAAATGCAAAACCGATTCAAAGCACACATGCGAACGTCTCACGTGCTGTTTGCATGCTTAATCAGGTTTAACAATAATTAAAAATGGCACTTTTTTACTGTCGAGTTAGTAATCTAAAATGTAACCTTTTGACTTCAATATATATACATTTATAGTCAGAATTATTAGCCTCCCTTTGAATTTTGAATTTTGTTTTCTTTTTGAAATATTTCCCAAATTATGTTGAACAGAGCAAAGAAATTTTCACAGTATGTCTGATAATATTTTTTCTTCTAGAGAAAGCCTTATTTGTTTTATTTCGGCTAGAATGAAAAGCAGTTTTTACATTTTTAAACACCCTTTTACAGTCAAAATTATTAGCCCCTTTTAAGCTGTATACTTTTTTCAGATAGTCTACAAACCATACAATAGCTTGCATAATTACCCTAACCTGCCTAGTTAACCTAAATGACCTTGTTAAGTCTTTAAATGTCACTTTAAGCTGTGCAGAAGTGTCTTGAAAAATATCTAGTCAAATATTAGTTACTGTCATCAGGGCAAAGATAAAATAAATCAGCTATTAGAGATGAGTTATTAAAACTATTATGTTTAGAAATTTGTTGAACAAAAATCTGCTCTGTTTTAAACAGAAACTTGGGAAAAAATAAACAGGGGGCTAATAATTCTGATGTCAATTGTATATACACAATCACCGTAGTATGATTATTTTCTGCCCTGACTGTATATTTTCTGCCCTCACTCAAAATTTGCATTAGATATAAATATATTAAATATTTTCAAATGTGTACATGTATAAATTATAAATAGGCACGGAACATATACACTCACCGGCCACTTTATTAGGTACACCTGTCCATCAAGCTGCAAATTCCTAATCAGCCAATCACATGGCAGCAACTCAGTGGACACATGGTCAAATCGATCTGCTGCAGTTCAAACCGAAAATTTTCCTGGCACACGTTGGGCCCATTAGTCCTAACTGAGCATTGTGTCAACGCCACAGCCTACCTGAGTATTGTTTCTGACCATGTTCATCTTTTTAAGACCACGGCGTATCTTCTGATGGGTGCTTCAAGCAGCATAACGCACCCTGTCATAAAGCACAAATGATCTCAGACAGGTTTCTTGAACATGACAATGAGTTCACTGTACTCAAATGGCCTCCACAGTCACCAGATCTCAATCCAATAGAGCACCCTTGTGATGTGGTGGAACGGGAGATTCACATCATGGATGTGCAGCCAACAAATCTGCAGCAATTGCGTGATGCTATCATGTCAATATGGAGCAAAATCTCTGAGGAATATTTCCAGTACCTTGTTGAATCTGTGCCACAAGGAATTGAGGCAGTTCTGAAGGCAAAAGAGGGTCACTAGTAAGGTGTACCTAATAAAGTGGCCGCTTTGTGTGTGTGTGTAGACATTATGTAAATACAATCATTTTATATATACACACAATTTAGTTTTGCCTGCATATGTTTTAGACTCAAAATGGCAGCAGCTATAGTTTTTTTGAACCAGAATCAAAGTTTCAGCTATAAAAGTCTTCCTTAATGCTCTACTGAAGAAATAAAGTCAACTACATGTCAAAAATTATTCTATTTTTTAAGTAAACTATCCCTTTAAAAAAAATGAATCACCCTTGACCTGTTTCAAACAATTTTGAGCTTTTTTGTTCTGTTAAACACAAAAGAAGATATTTAGAAAAATGTTAGAAACCATTGACATTAATAGCTTCTGTTTTGACATCCTAGTCAATTACAAGTTTCTAAGATTCTTCAAAATATCTTCTTTTGTGTTTAACCATTAAAAAAAATGCTCAAACAGGTCAGAAACATTAAGTAAAGAGTGAGTAAATGATGACAGAACACATTGATGACATTTATATTAGCAAACAATCCCTTTAAATGCAAGAAGGTAATAAAATGCACGACTGTATTGCAGGTAGAGTCAGTTCTTGTGAGTAATTTGCTTGTGAATATTGTCGATGTCCTAACTGGTGGTTTTCTATGAGCGTGTTTTCTTCACTGCTGTGAGAGGATGTGGTTTCATCATTAACGGACATGTTCGCTTCAGTCTCTCGGGGGCGTGGGCTACATTAAGCCTGAGACTGAGATCAAATTTAGAAACTCTAACAACATGGAGCTGCATAGGTGAAGCACAAGGTTAAGAGGAAATTAGTGTAAATCTCTTATTTGAAATGAAAACA
>NC_141036.1:54890000-54955000 GCF_052040795.2 Danio rerio
TCTTATTATAATTATTATTATTATCATCATCATTTATTATTATTATTATTATTATTATTATTATTATTATTGTTGTTGTTGTTGTCATCATCATCATCATTTATTATTATTATTATTGTCATCATCATCATCATTTATTATTATTATTATTGTCATCATCATCATCATCATTTATTATTATTATTGTCATCATCATGACCAATTAATATTATTATTATTATCATCATCATCATTTATTATTATTATTATTATTGTTGTCATCATCATCATTTATTATTATTATTAGTATTATTATTATTATCAGCATCAGCATCAATCATTATTATAATTATTATTATCATCATCATCATCATCATCATTTATTATTATTATTATTATTATTATTATTATTATTATTATTATTATTATTATTATTGTTGTTGTTGTTGTCATCATCATCATTTATTATTATTATTATTGTCATCATCATTTATTATTATCATCATTTATTATTATTATTATTATTATCAGCAACATTTATTATTATTATTATGATTATTATGATTATTATTATTATTATTATTATCATTTAATATTATCAGCATCAGCATAATTATTATTGTTGTTATTAATATTATGAAAAGAATCATTTATTATTAATATTATTGTAATTATTATTATGATCATCATCATCAATCATTATTATTATTATTATTATGTAATGTTTGTGAGAAATACTACAGTAAGAACTTTCTCAATGATTATTTGATGTATTTGTTGTGGACTTAATTCAAGTCTTTCAATGAGTCACACACTATGTCATCAAAGTTCATGCATATACACACAGCCCCGTGCAGAGATCGTCCAAAGGGCATGTGCAGGAGGAGAGTTGTCGCGTGCGTACGGAAGAGCAGTGTTGTCGCGCGCGTTCTGATCAGCAGTGTTGTCGCGCACGTTCTAATCAGCTGTGTTGTCGTGCGCGCGTACTCAAGAGCGGTGTTGTCGCGCGCCTACTGAAGGGCGGGACCGAGGGTGTGTCGCGTCGCGGGGGCACTTTTGATCTTTTTGAAAGGGCACTTTCTATCCAAGACTAAAAAGGGCATGTGTACTGCACAGGTTGAGCCCTATGTGTGCACGTGCCTGTATACACAGCATGCACATTTAACTTTGCATTGTTTTTGCACGGCAAATGTGACAGGATACAGGTTAATATCCACTGCTGATGGACATCCGTTATGTTAATGTATAAAATAAACCTGATTTAACGTCCACAAACTGGGATTGAAGCGCCTTCTTTTAGAATTGTACTGACATGCGGCTGTGCTGATAAAGATGGTAAAATCGCTGTAATTCATTACAAACATGCACTGAATTTTATTTATTTTTTAAATATTTCCTAAATGATGTTTAACAGAGCAAGGAAATTTTCACAGCATGTCTGATGATGTTTTTTCTACTGGAGAAAGTCTTATTTGTTTTATTTAGGCTAGAATAAAAGCAGTTTTAATTTTTTTTTAAACATTTTATAGACAAAAGAATTAGCCCCTTTAAGCTAATTTTTTTCGATACGTCTTCAGAACAAACCATCATTATACAATAACATGCCTAATTAGCCTAACCTGCCTTAACCGAATTAACCTAGTTAAGCCTTTAAATGTCACTTTAAGATGTATTGAAGTGTCTTGAAAAATATCTAGTCAAATATTATTTACTGTCATCATGACAAAAATAAAAGAAATCAGTTATTAGTACTGAGTTATTAAAACTAATATGTTTAAAAATCTGCTTTCTGTTAAACAGAAACTGGGGAAAAAATAAATTGGGGGCTAATAATTAATCTGTATGTATATATTTTTATTTTGACTTTGTCTCGTGCAATATGAGATGCTTTAATTCTGTTTTAGTGAGATCCCACCTCAATAAAGGCATCTTTCCTGTGATTAATCTGAAGGTTATTCTTATTCAGCTAGTGAAACACATACATTTTAAAAGCCTGCGCGAGTTCAGAGGATAAAGAAGAGGCACTCAGCGTGTCGCATTCGCATTTGATTTTCATATTCATCAGGGAACACTTTAATTGGATGCTTTCTTCGCGAGGAAAAGCGCTTGTGTGTGAAAGGGACAGAAGTGATTGAAGTGCAATCGCCACCCTGTCAATTCTTTACTCCGTTCTGCAGGACTTAATTAGCAATCCGTGGCACCATTATTGAGCTGAGAGGACACTTCACATGCTTTATGAGCATCTTGAGAAACGCCTGCTGCTCTGCGGCCTGGAGGAGGTTAAAGTGAGATGGTGATTCGCGCAATATGTCCTGTAGTGACCCACTGAACACTGTAAGCTTTAGCGCTGCACAATACATCATTTCAGCATCGATATTGCAATGTGCACATACGCAATGTTCACATCGCAGGATCTGCAATAGTTTTCCAGGAACCACAATTGCAAAGTGTAACCATAATAGAGTAAAGAATGATCCCTTGCTTCCCAGAGATGGGTTGCGGCTGGAAGGGCATCCGCTGCGTAAAAACCTGCTGGATAAGTTGGCGGTTCATTCCGCTGTGGCGACCCCGGATTAATAAAGAGACTAAGCTGACAAGAAAATGAATACATGAATGAATGAATGAATGAATGAATAATCACTTGCATGTGTTTTTAAGGCCTGTGATTGTGCAGGCAGTTTAAAGCATTCAGGTACAAGAAATGTTAGAGCTTGTAACTTTAACTTTAGGGCAAATAACATTTTAAGGAAGCCATAGCCTGCTCACGTTCATGCCATCAGGCAGGCGTTACAGAAGCCTGCGTAGCAAATCAGTTCGGTTTCAGGATAGTTTTTATCCTGTCATTATAAGACTTTTGAATTATACATAATATATATATTAGGGATGTAACGGTATTGTAAATACCGTCATACCGCAATAGCAATTTTTTCAATATTACCGTAGTCGCATGACTTGATAAAACTATAGGTCTTCTGAGAAAATTTGCTCAGGCGGATGAAGTGAACGGGAGGTAGCGGAAACTACAATTCCCATCAGCCCAGGCGTGGCCATCATCCTTTGCGGTCTGTTGTCGCTACAGATCCAGTAATGCGGAAATGGAGTGTGTTGCAAGTAGCGAGGATGAAAAAGAGCTGGAAATGATCGAACCTAAAGCGGGTTTTAAATGGGATAAAAACGATATGCAGGCACTGCCAGACTGTGGTGAAATATAAGTTGGGGAATACAACTAATAACAGTCATGGGGACTGCAGAACAGCACACTTGTTAGATTGATGCAGACATTGACTTGTACCGCAAAGAGACCTCTATCTCACTCATGGTTTGTCCTCTAAAGTGGGGGAAAGACAATGCACAACGTTACCCACTGCTGTCAACCTGGGCCAAGTCATATCTCTGTTCCAGAAACCTCAGTCCCAAATGAGAGGGGTTTTTCTGTTGCAGGGGACATTGTAAATGCCCAGAGATCCCAGCTTTTACCAGATTATATTTATATGATAATTTTCCTTAAAACCCATCTCTATCTAAGTGAGTGAGTGATTAAATGTTTATTGTGATGAGTTTTCAACAATACTAAATTGAAACTATTTTTTACATGGTTTAATAATTTTTTGTTATTAAAATTGAAAAATTGAAGTTCCTGTTTCAAAGCTTACAGAAAGATGACTAATTTGTATGTGATTGACACTTTTGGCACTCTTTTGGAGTATTTTCATTAGTTTTGTTTTTCCTGTAAATGATTCAATAAAAACCGTACCGTGACATTCATACCGAGGTATTACCGTACCGTGAAATTCTGATACCGTTACATCCCTATATAATATATATTGTTAATATTACAACAAATGGTGAAATAGGTATTTAAGTTTTAAGTTATTCTCTTCAGAGGTTTTTAAGGTTATATCTTATTTAACTATATTTTTACGGAATTATAAAAGCTTATTTATTATGTTAGGATTTTATACTGTTTTTATAGTGATGTATTTTATGTTCTTGTTGGGTCTGTAATTTCGTTCTGCATTACAATTCTATTGTGATGTGTTGAATGACATAAATAAAGGAAACTGAAACTGAAAGAAAACTGAAACTAATAACTGTTAAATGTATAGAATTATTAATATAATGAAGACTATAGAGGGATATTTGACAATTTATTATTCAATTTCTGTGGGCAAATACAAGGGCTGCACGATTAATCGAAAAAAGATCACAATCTCGATTCGACCCTACACATAACCTTAATTCAGCTTTTTTACGAAGCAGCCAATTATATTTTCAAGGTCAGGAGAGAAGAGTAAAGGCAGACGCACAAGTCTTCACAGAATTTTAAAATTTGGTAAATTATCCCCAGAACAAAAGATACTTGTATCATCTGCAAATAAAAAAAACTTAACTCTGATATCTTACACATATCATCTATTAAGCTTAAAATGTATTAAACTTAAAACTGTGTTTGATTTGTTTTTGTTCTCTTAATAATATAATATTAATAATAAATGAAAACTGGAAATAAATTATGCTTACAAAGCAAATTTGTCATTTAAATGATATTTATTATGATATTTAAATAAATTAATCAATATAAATAAATTTCTCAGTATATTGCCTTTATTTATAAAATTAATTATTAAAAAAAGATTTTTTTTACATTTAAGATTATCCATTTCAATATTTCCTAAAGTTTTTTCATACTATTTATTTATTTATTTATTTTAATTCATGTTTATTCCATTTCAAGTAAGTTTAGTTTTACTTTTAGTTTCCTCTGCTAATACTGAAACTCCTGTGACTTTTGTTTTGCAGCCAGCTAGAAGTTGTTGTGAAAAAAAAGCGAAGCTGCTTCTAAGATAAGCTTGTGCAGCATTTATTTGCTCGCGCTGCTTTGTTATTTTTATATTCTGTTATCTAATGCAATTTTAATTGTGGCTTAGGTGTCCAAGTAAGTACTTTTCAGGGTCACTGACTGTATTTCAAGCTAACGTTTGCTGGAGAAGCTTTTAAAGCGATATTCTCCGGATGTTGTCATGTTTATCGTGATTAATGTGTTGAGTATATTACAATCCAGCAGATGTCAGGTCCTTTTCTAAGTAAAGCAATACAATCTGCGCTGCAATGTAATCACAAAAAGTGACATATTGAAGACTGGCGGATGAATGGCTTCTCCCTAGTGAATTGCGCAGAGGGACAAACAGTTCAGAACGGTTCAGTTAACCGGGAATAAAAATGGCTTTCAATCCATTAGGGATTTGTAATCAGGTGGGACATCGTATGGTCTCTCATCTGACAAACACACAGGAAATTTGAAGGCAAATAAACGGTGAAAATCCCTCTGTTGGATTATCTTTATGACTCTCTCTGTCCCTTGCTCTGTTTAATCCCTCAATTAAAATGTGCTGTTTTATCTCTGGAAAACTTTTGGACGTTTTAGTGCGTTTTAGGATATTTATTCATTTATATAGAGTTGATAGAAAAATTATTAGCCCCCCTTTTGATTTTTTTCTTTTTCTTTAATATTTTCCAAATAATGTTTAACAGATTCAGGAAATTTTCACAGTATCTATGATAATAGTTTTTCTTCTGGAGAAAGTCTTATTTGTTTTATTTTGGCTAGAATAAAAGCAATTTTTTGTTTTTAAATTTTAAAGTTTTTACATTTTTTGTTTTTTTAAATTTTTTGTTGAAAAAGATCTAGTCAAATATTATTTACTGTCATCATGACAGATAAAATAAATCAGTTAATGCAAATGAGCTAATAAAACTATTATGTTTAGAAATGTGATGAAAAAAATCTCTCTGTTAAACAGAAATTGGGGAAAAAAATAAACAGGGGCTAATAATTAGGGTGGAGGGGGGGGTGGCTTAATAATTACTGATATCAATAATTCTGACTTCAACTGTATATGAAAATGCTTTTCTTTGCTTTTTGTCTTGTTTCTAGTCCAAATATTTAACAAGTCTTTGGGTTTCTGCAGGTGTTATCAGGTCAAATTTAAGTAATTTTACCAAGACCATTATGATTGAAATTTCAGACATAAACAGGGCCAAATGCTAAGGATACATTTTCTAATGGCCTCGTTGTGCAAGTGGAAACGTTTTTTACCTGTACTATCAAAAAACAAAAAAAAAAAAGCCACGTTTTAAATAATGTCAAAACATAAACTTTCAACATAGATTTTCATTAAAATAAAACATTTTATAAATTATAATAAACTGAATATAAATTTACATGGACATGGAAATATTAAGACCCATTTAAAATTATTTAAGACCTACAAGACATTCTTTTAGTGAATTTAAGACTTTTTAAGAACAAAAATTTTAGATTTTAAATTGAAGACATTAAGAGCTCTATTTTAACAATGTAGGTGCAAAGTCTAAAGCACTAGGTGCAAAAGCATTAAAGGCGTATCCGAATTCACTTTTGCTCTTTTAAGGACAGAAAATTACGTTCTGCACCGCGGTGCATGCTCTAACAGGGTTGAGCTTATTCTCTTAATGAGTTGGGTGTGTTTTGAGAATAAACCAATCAGAGTCTCATCTCCCATTCCCTTTAAGAGTCAGTTGTGTTACATTTACATGGCGAACTTTGTAAGTGTAAAAACTGAAAGCTTCACTAGCGAGAAAACAGTTAAAAAGAGCATCTGCAGCGCGAGGATAAAGAATGAGCCTCCTCCATTCGGCCTTTACTTTCACTTTCGATTTCTCTCTTTGGTGAAACGGGGGTGTAGGCATAGACATACATCAGCCTACATAATTAATTTTGTTTGTTAAATGCAAGGATTTGTTTCAAAACTATTTCTAAATTCAGTTCTAATTTCCAGCAAATGAATAAATGAACAGTAATAACAAAGTGTGTTCAAAAAAATACTAATTAAAAAAATTATAATTTTCAAATACACATGCTTATGCTCCATATGGTCGAAAACTTGACAGGTGGACAAATCTAAGCTTGTTGTTAATAAAACAAATATAAATATGCATATAATAATTAATATTACTACTAATATCAACATCACACAAAAGCAAGATGTCATGAATAAACTGAAAAAAGCCCCCCGAGATGAAGAAGGCATGGAGGCAGTTGTTTTTATATTCATGTAAAAAATAATAATTATTGTAATATTTTAATCCTTTTATTCTTTTTCGTTTGTAAAGATATTTGTGTATTGCTGTACATCATGCGTGTTTTAAACAATGTGTAAGCAAGGAACATAACTAACACACTCTGCGCTGGACTTTAGACCTGCTTCTCAGCTGGTCTATTGAACAGTCTATTTTAGTTTTTCAAAATAGCAACACACCAACAATGCACCTTAACACACCTCTTTTCTAGACTGGAACACCCATGAGTCCACAAAGTGTCACAAATGGATTTGTTATTTAAACAACGTGGCAGTAAATGTGAAAAAGTTAAGGTTGCGTTGGTCTGAAAATAGCAACATGTAAGGGGTAAACATGTCTTGCACCGGGTGTATGATAGGGCCCGAAGACTTTTTAAGACCCTGCGAACACCCTGATAAATCAAAAAGCATTTTCTAGACAAGCAAAATATATAGTTATGCTTTAAGAAATAATATACCAAAGTTAAGTGAGTTTTTCCTTAAAAAAAGGAAAATAATCAGCCAATGGGGTAAGCTAATCTTATTTTTCCTTTTGACATGATTGTTTTGGGGTAAATAATTAGATTACTCTGCTTGTTTTAAGAAAAAAAAATCTTATTTCTTAAAACAAGACAATGTGTTTTTGCCTTTCTAAAAAAATGTTCAAGATTTAGGTTTTTAAAATTTGATATTTGGACAAAAAAAAAATCTGACACTTTTTGCAGTGTTGAGGAGCTGGCAGTAAAAAGAGCGAGGACCAGCTGCTTGTGAATGCTTTATTTATTCATAACGTGTTTTTGAAATGCTTAATTAAATTAGGATTGCTAATCAGAGATTTTTATTTGCATTACTTATCTGAGCTTTGTTTAATTGCTTTGTTTTTAAATGCATTTCTGTGTTTAATGGTAAATAAATTAATGTGGTAATGATTTAGTTTAAAGGAGACCTATTATGCCCCCTTTTAACAAGATGTTAAATAAGTCTCTGATGAGTGTGTATGTGAAGTTTCAACTTAAAATACCACAGAAATAATGTTTTATAACTCATTGAAACTGATCCTTTTAGGGTTTGATGCAAACTTTCAAATTTTGGGAACTGTCAATCAAACAGAGAATGTCAATCAAAGTGCTTCTGCACAGTTTTTATCAAGTGTGTTTATAAATAATTTAATACATTCATTTTTACCATCAGAGGCTGGCTATATTCACACACTGTTGCCGCTTGACTGTGTTTAAACCACTTATAAAAGTGATTTTTTCCCCTAAGTATAAATTCTCACTATTATGTTCAACAGAAAAAAACGTATAATGGTTTACAACTACTTGGTGGTTATTGAATAGTGAGCCAATTGACATTTTTGGGTGAACTATCCCTTTAAAAGTGGCTTATTACCTGCCTGTTAAGATATTATAAACAAATGTAATTTGTTTTGTGTGTGTGTGTGTGTGTGTGTGTGAGTTTGAGAGAGAGAGAGAGAGAGAGAGAGAGAGAGAGAGAGAGAACACCTTGTTTTTCTTTGTTTGTTTGATTGTTTGATTTTAGAACTCAGTTAAAGTACCTAAGCTGTTAGTTTGATGGGTTTTTAGCCTATTTATTAATATTTATTTTGTTAAATAATAACATACTAGTTTTATTCTTTTACACAAGATACTAAAGGTGAAATTATATATATCAGTTAAATGCACAGTACAATAAGACAAATTTTATTTATTTTTTTATTTTTTATTTTTTTGCAACAAGTATCAATATTAAAATGACACCGTTCCTAAAATAACAATGCTTTTACTGTAGCATCTCATCTACGACTGTATTATTTCTGCTTTCCAAGGTGGTATTTACTGATTTCTGGGTGATTTCTCTACTACAGTAGGTATTAGTTTTAGCACATTCCTAAACTCAAGTTTGAAGTCATATAATATGAAATTGACTTGTCAGACTCCCTTTAAATTTTAACACAAGATACTAGAGATGAAATTATACATATCAGTAAATACACAGTACTATAAGACAATTGTTTTTTTTTTGGCAACAAGGATAAAATTCCAATATTAAAATGACACCGTTTTTAAAATAACAATGCTTTTACTGTAGTACTTTATCTAAGACTGTATTATTTCTGACTTTCTAAGGTGGTGTTTACTGATTTCTGGGTGATTTCTTTGCTATGAATTAGTTTTAGCAAAGTCCTACTGTATAAACTCAAGTTTGAAGTCAAACAATATGCAATTGACCTGTCAAACTCCCTTTAAATTTTAGCATGGATGCTAGAGGTAAAATTACTGATCAGTTAAATGCACAGTAAAATAAGACAATTGTATGGAGTTTTTTTTTTTTTTTTTTGCAAGAAGGATAAAATTCCAATATTAAAATGACAGTTTCTAAAATTACAATGTTGTTGTTCTTGTAGTATCTCAACTAAGACTATTATTTCTGCTTTCTAAGGTGGTATTTACTGATTTCTGGATGATTTCTTCGCTATGTATTAGTTTTAGCACATTCCTACAGTATAAACTCAAGTTTGAAGTCATACATTCTGAAATTGACCTGTCAAACTCTTTTTAAAAGTGACATACTTTTTCCTAAATCTTAATTTGAGTAATGTGATTTAATGAGCAGTGTCGCCGTTCATGTGAACCGTAATCAAACTGTGTGCATTAAAACAATGAAACGGCTGACCTGATCCCAGCAGGCCTTAAAAGGGGCTCATTATGTAACTAACCAGAAATAGACTTTTTACGGAAATAATAAAATGGCTGTTCAGATGCTGAGGGGGTTTTAGAGTATTGTTTTTTTTCTTTGGGTAGCCCGGGGATGTGAGTTAAGGGAAATCCTCTGGAAGGACACAACAAGACATGAGAAAAAAAAAACCACACCTAAAGGTCGAAGCATGTCAAACCTCTTCCCAGACGAGACCTTCCACATTTTTCTCCCCTTCAGATCAGGCGGATTATATTTAGTCATGCGCTGAGGCTTTTCCTGAGAACAGAATTAGGATTATGAGACTACAGTAGGTGGGAGTTTCCTGCAAGTTAAGAACCTGAAGTATTGCATTAGTCCAGTTTGTTGATGCTGGTTTCACCGCTTGGAAAGGGACTTTTTGTTTTGAAGGCCTGTCAACAGCACTCTGCCAACCAAATGCCATGTGACTAACCAGTCTAGAGCCACAGGACAAATGAACACATGATGATGCTGATTGGCTGAAAGTGCGCACAGGCACAACTCCTTTACCGGTGACTCTTAAATGGATAGTTTACCCAAAAATAAAGTGTAGCCTACTCACCATTAAGTTGTATGACTTCTGCTGAAAAGATTCATTTTCTTTCAGCTTAGTCCCTTTATTCATTAGAAGTCACCACAGCGGAATGAACCGCCAACTTATCCAGCATATGTTTTGCACAGTGGATGGCCTTCCAGCTGCAACCCAGTACTGGGAAACATCCATTCACACTCATACATTATAGACAATTTATTTTTATTAAATTCACCAATGCTTGTCTTTGGACTTGTGGGGGAAACAGGAGCAGCCGGAGGAAACCCACGCCAACACGGGGAGAACATGCAAACTCCATTATTAGCACTTGTGTGTTTTGCCTCTTCTTGTTGAATCACTAAGTGCCTCCTCAACTTTGTGTTGCTTATGACAAAAGCGCTTGCTAAATGACTAAATGCAAATATAAATGATGAACTGCATCCCAATCATCACAAATACTGCAGAGGACCTATTGGAACCCACATAGACCCAAGATACTCATAGAAATTACTCAAGTTTGGGGAAGGAAAAATCATGGTTTGGGGTTACATTCAGTATGGGGGCGTGCGAGAGATCTGCAGAGTGGATGGCAGCATCAACAGCCTGAGGTATCAAGACATTTGTGCTGCCCTTTACATTACAAACCACAGGAGAGGGCAAACATCAAAGCTCCTGAAAGCAAAGAAGGTCAAGGTGCTCCGGGATTGGCCAGCCCAGTCACCAGACATTAACATTATTGAGCATGTCTGGGGTAAGATGAAGGAGGAGGCATTGAAGATGAATCCAAAGACTCTTGATGAACTCTGGGAGTCCTGCAGGAACGCTTTCTTTGCCATTCCAGATGACTTTATTGATACGTGATTTGAGTCATTGCAGAGATGTATGGATGCAGTCCTCCAAGCTCAAGATGAAGTCAGACACAATATTCATTCTGTTTCAACTGCAGAATGACTTTATATTCTATACTGGGCATTATTTCTGTTCAGTGACAAGACTTTTGTCTAAGCAAAGTCAGACCTTACTGTCCTAATGAAACCATTAAAAGTCAAGTCATGATCATATAATATTTTGGTAAAATAAGCGTAATCTAGAGGCCTTTGCCTTTCATATAAGCCACTTCTAATGCCAAAGGAACTAGAAGTCAAATTAATATTTGCTGTTCCTAAAACGTGGATAGGCGACAAGACTTTTGTCAGGTAGTGTAGTTTGATGTTTTTGAGAGCAGATCAGCATATTCCAATAGTTTCTAAAGGATCATGTGACACTGAAGACTGCAGTAATGATGCTGAAAACCCAGCATTGCATCACAGTAATAAGTAACATTTTGAAATCAAACTAGAAAACAGATCATTAAAGAGCTATTATACTTCACAGTAATACTGTTTAACAGTACTTTTACCAAATAAACGTAGGCCCAATCCCAATTCTACCTCTTAGCCCTTCCCCTTACCCCTATCCCTGGTTTTTCACGTTCACTTCAAGGGGAAGGGGTGTCCCAATTCTCTTTAGCTTGAAGGTGTAGGGCTAAGGGGTGACACTTGAAACCAAGGAGTAAGAAAATTTCCCAGAATACACCAGCCACAACGGCAGATAGTTACACCCTGAAGTAAGGATTTTTACAACAAACAAGCACGTTTTAATATATTCATAACCGCGTTTTACCGTCATGCTTTTAAAACAACGGCGGGTACGTACGGCTGGAGTTTTTGTTTTCGCAAATCCGCGAGAGGCTGCTGTTGTGCGCTTTTTCGCACCTCAGACGCCTTTCGCGAGTGCTGTTCGTGCCCGTGCTGTTCTCGCGTGAACCCACCGGAGTCCGCTGTCTGACTGACCGGATAATTGACTGCGCGACCGGCCAATCGGCCGACCCGCCCTCCTCCTTCCCCGAACCCAACCAATTTTACCGATCGACCCGCCCACCTGCTCGCTTCCCTAAACCCGAGCAACAGTTTACAAAAAGCCATCCAAAAAAATAAAAGCCACCATTTTTTTTTTCCCCTACCGCGTTTTCGGATTTCACCACGTTCTCACCCTGTCATGAAACTCGTTCACTTAATTTTTGGGATTCTGTTTTTGTCTTACCTGATTGCTGGAACCGCTCTTCCCCGGACTCGAAACCGATCGCCGTGGTCAACTAATCTCTGCATCTCGAGCCTGCCGACGTACACGGTGAGCTGAGTGGACAAATGGGTTGCAGCGGGGAAGCCCTCCACAAGGAGGTAAGGTAAGCGCGAAAGGGAACAGCGTCACACCGCCCCGCAGAGTTAGCTTGAAAAAAATTTACGCGGTCGTACGTTCCCCCGGGACGTATTCCACTGTCTCCAGAAACGTCCGAGGGACTACGTTTTCAGAATGAGCTTGGGTTGAGATAAATACTAAAAAATAAAGCAACTGGAATAACTTCAGGAGTCGTGATCGTCTGATCTCATATGAAGCAAGAGCTCCCGATGACATATGATGACGTGTGCAGGTGCTGTAGTGCTGTCCCAATTCTTAGTGGTAAGTTTTGAAGCCCTTCCCCTTCACACTCTGTTTTAAGGGCCAATGGGAAAGGGGAAGATGAAGGGGTACAAAAATAGAATTGGGATTGGCCCGTAGCCTTTGTGATCATAAGAGACATAAAAAGCATGAAAAAGTCTGTTTTAGTCTTTGACCAGACTTGACGTGAATTTCTACAAACAGGACATATCAGATGCATGCTAGTCTTCAATCATATCCGCTTTTCCATCAATTTCTAACAAATAAGCTATTCTTAGTCTGGTGTTGAGTGTTGTTTGACGTGACCTGAAACGGCTCGAGTCTCAGATGGTGGTCTGTTTCTCACAATTGATCTTGCCAGAGGCTCTTATCGGTTGTAGATGCGGTCAGCGGTGTTGATGCACGACACATTATTTTTATCACCGTCTGAATGAAATGCTTATTTTTTCTAGTCAGTCATTTCCTGGACGTGTCACTCAGTCAGTCAAGGTTAAAGTGTAAGATAATATTTCAACTAATTCCTCAAAAGTCTTTTCATAAGACGTGAAGAATGTGCATTATGTAAGAGTGGAGCGCTGTTTTTTCCAGGCCTCCTGGCCCTTACACAATCCCCGCAATGCAGTCTAGCAGAAAACAGACCTCTGTGCTGGATAATTAAATACATATACATCGATCTCCCGACTGAATATTCACTATAATGGCTGACTGTGTGTTGGTAAACTCTGACGGTTTGTGAGTGTGCTGAAGTACATTAGATTAGACTCAATGATACTACAGCAATCTGCAAATTAATAAACCTTCTGAAGTGCTTGAAGAGTATAGCTGACATTTATGAGCTGCGTGTTGAATGTCAAAGCTTTATCACGGTAAACATTTGAATTAGCTCGAGGAAAGCTCAAAGCATTCAAAACCGCAAAATAACTATTGGTTTATTGCGCAACAGTAAAAATAAGGGTGCCATGGTTCTCTCTAAAACAAAATATCCCATTGTTCTCCCATGGTTTGGTGCGCAACGTGATCTGTGCTTCAGAATATGCATTAATAATATTGGTTTAGTGAGAAAAACAACTGGAAAAAAACAACCCATGCTCATTCTGGAAACGTAGCCCCACTGACGTTTCTGGAGACAGCGAAATACGTCCTGGGAGGTACATATTTGTGCAGTTTTTGTTTTCGTTAATCTGTTCGCGACCGCGCTGTTCTTGCGTAAGGCCGCCGGAGGCCGATGTCGAGCAACTGTCTGTCTGACTGACTGAATGATTGAATGGGCGGCCGGCCATCGGCCAACCCACCCTCCTCCTCCTTTCCTAAACCCAATCGGTTTTACCGATTGACCCGCCCTTGACCCACCCACCCGCTTCCCTAAAAACAAGCAACGATTTACAAAAGCCGTCCAGAAAAAGAAAAGCCCTCGTTTGATTTTGACCTCGTTTTCGGATTTCACCACATTCTCGCCCTCTTATGAACTCGTTCACTTATTTTTTGGATTCTGTTTTTGTCTTACCTGATTTTTGGAACCGCTCTTTCCCGAACTCGAACCCGGTCGTCGCCTTCGTTGGGTCGGCTCCCCTCCGGGTCTCTGCTCCGCCAACAAACATGAGGAGCTAACCTGACAAACTGGTTGCGGCGGGAAAGTCCTCCACACGGAGGTGAGCCATCAGTCGGCAAGCACGAAGAGGAGCAGCGTCACACCGCCCTGTAGCGTTCGCTTGAAAAACTGAAATGCAGCCATACGTAACTCCGGCCACGTAAATCGCGGTCTCCAGAAACATCCGCTGGGCTACATTTTCAGAATGAGCTTGGGTTGGCAAGAAAGCCAAAAAAGTCCATTTAGGACGCTTTCGATTCCCTTTTACATGCAAAGACCTGCCCAATCATCTCTTATGCCGAGTTCAGACTGCATGATTTTCAAAGTAGTCGTGTCACAGATGTTTTCACACTGCATGACTATCGGGCTGGCGTTTTGTCGCTGCTTTGTTTACACTGCAAGATGGATCGGCGACAGGGGCTTTCACATTGCATGACTTTAACTCACAATAGGAAGAATCGCAGACAACTTCATCCAAACTACGTCTCACAACCAAAAACACATAGTACATCTTTTGTTTTTAACTACATAACGAGAAAGAAGCACTTAATGGGGTAGAAAATGTACATATTCACTCACCTTGGTTTGAAGGGAATTAGCAATTTCTCCTCAACTTTATTTTTTAACTTTCTGTATGTAACGTCAAACAGACATACAAACGGGTGCTCCGGTTTCACCCACAGTCCAAAGACATGCGGTACAGGTGAATTGGGTAGGCTAAATTGTCCGTAGTGTATGAGTGTATATGGATGTTTTTCCAGAGATGGGTTGCAGCTGGAAGGGCCTCCGCTGCGTAAAACATATGCTGGATAAGTTGGCGGTTCATTCTGCTGTGGCGACCCCGGATTAATAAAGGGACTAAGCCGAAAAGAAAATGAATGGATAAATATTTGTTCTGACTCTATCTTAATCAAATATATAAAACATCAATTGAGCATACTACATACATTTTTACTGTAAAATCTAAAATTAAACAGAATTATTGCTGACAAACAGGCTAAACAGTGGTTTAAAGGATGGTGACAGCATTAAGACTGAAAATATCAATTGTAGTGTAATTGTTGGTGCACAGTGACCCTAAACCACTTAAAAATGACATGAAATGATTCTTGTTCTAAAACTTCTGAAAAAAAAATGACTATTTGTCGTGATAAAACTGATAATGATCAAACTGCATGAAAGTCATTATTTTTTAATAAAAAATTTAATATTTAAACAATCCACATTTTAATGTACAAGTTAAAAACAACTAATGTAACTGTACTGCATGATGATGCTTGAAAGCTATTTTCATCTTATACAGTGGGGGAAATAGGTATTGAGCACGTCATGTTTTTTTTTTTCTGGGAATAATATTTCTAAAGCAGCTGTTGACATGGAATTTGATACAATTTTGTTAAAACTCAAACAATACAAACATAAAAATAAACCAAAAGAAATCTGAAAATGTGTAATAATGTAATGGCATGTGGGGAAAGTACTAAACTACTTAAACGTATGTAATACTTTATATAAAAGGCTTTTTTGATGATGACAGCTTAAAGACACCTCTCATATGGAGAATGAAGTCATGCATTGCTCAGGTGTGAGTCAGACTTCAACAGAGTGTAAAAACCTTGATGGTTCTGTGGGTCTCGTCTATCAAATCTGAACTTTAATTTTTGATTGGATTTAAGTCAGGTGATTGGCTGGGCCATTCTACAGCTTGATTTTCTTTCTCTGAAAGCATTTGAGAGTTCCCTTGGGTGTGTTATAAATCATTGTCTTGCTGAAATGTCCACCCTGGATTCATCTTCATCATCCTGCTAATGTAGATGTTGAACTGAAGCAGCTGATATTCATTTAAACTGATGAAGGGCAGAGGGTTGCTGAAGAACTACTGAGAGATTTTAGCTGCTGTCTGGGCTTTCACTGCATTTCTACACCTCCCTTTCTTGATGTGTTCAACACTTTTCCCCATGCAATTTTATTTCATTACGCTTAACTTAATTAGTAAACTAATTATATTTGTTTTCTTTGCATAAATGGATTCCTTTAATTGTTACCAACATAGAGTGAAAATTTCAAGTCAACAGCACCTTTAGAAATATGTTTTCTGAGAACAAATATTGACATGTTTAATATCCCCCACTGTATATTATTTAATAAATAACAGAACATTAGGTTATCAATCTAAAAATATTACATATCACTTTGGGGAGTGCAGAGTTTAGAAAAGGATGTTATTTTTATTAGTTTTTTCAGAAATTACTTGAGATATTTTATGATTATTGTGGGCTTATTCCCTTTATGCAGAATGAGGTTAACCTCCAAAGCTCAGTTGTTTCCAACAGGAAGGCACATTTCCTTTGACCCAGCTATAGAGTAAATTTCCAGTGGACCAAAGCCATTGACATTCGCATGGGCCATTACTCTCAGTAAGTGCCGCGGCTCCGTCATATTGAGGGCCATACGGATGGATGAGGGCCAGATTTTGGCCTGACCTCTCATGGGACAAAGGGTTACCATGGGACAATGGGAGTGCCTGTGTTTGCTGATGCGTAAAACACACTAAAGTTCAGTGTTTCATAGGGAAGGGTGATGTAGGTTTCAAAATAAAGCTCTATATTTCATTTTTTTATTGCACAATACTGGATAAATACATGATATTGTTGGTTGAGTATTGAAATAACGATATTTCTTTCCATATTCGTATTATCAATTTTAAAATCATACAGTGTTGAAGTCAGAATTATCAGCCCTCCTGTATATTTTCTTCCCAATTTTTGTTTAACGCAAATATTTTTCTAGCACATTTCTAAACTCAATAGTTTTAATAACTCATTTCTAATAACTGATTTATTTTATCTTTACCATGTTGACAGTAGCTAATTTGACTAGATATTTTTATGGAAAATATCCATTAGAAACATAAAAGTAATGAAAAAGTAATCAGGTGTAATCAGTTACTTTACATTTATTAAGTTATTGCACTCTAAAAAAAAACATTGAGTTATTTATTTAACCCAATGGTTGAGTTGAGACATATTTGGTGCTTTGTTGGGTTATTTTTTTAACCTTTATTTGGTTATTTATCTACCAGTTGGGCTAAAAATTAAAAATTTCAACAGTCAACTGATTTAACTGACACAAAACAGCTGTATTAATAGGTGTGTGTGTGATGTTGTTTTTTGTTATTTTTTAAGTTCATTTAAGCTATAACTCAATAATGTCATTATTTTTTGTATCAAATTACCTATATATATATATATATATATATATATATATATATATATATATATATATATATATATATATATATATATATATATAACTATGTTATTTATTTACACATATATTATTATTTAATAGTAGTAGTAGTACTAACATAAGTAATACCAGAATGGGGAAAAAAAAAAATTCATCACAATAACCCATTGCATTGGATTAAATTATATAACCCAATGCATTGGTTTAAAATAACCCATAGTTGGGAAGGTGCTATAATAACATATAGTTGGGTTATATGTTGGGGTATTTTTGACCCAACAATTTTAACAGAGTGAAAAGGTACACTAATTATTACATTTTAAATAGGGTAATTTGTAATCTGCAATCTATTACATTTCCAAAGTAACCTCCACAACACTGCTAATCAGGTAACAGATTTCTAGTTTTCTAGGATTTTTTTATTTTTTTTTATTTTTTATTATTGTTATAATGGACATTTATTTCAGTACTCTTTTAAAATAGTTGGGTTAAAAATACCCCAACATCTAACCCAACTATAGATTATTATAGCACCTTCCCAACTATGGGTTATTTTAATGCATTGGGTTACATAATTTATCCCAATGCATTGGGTTATTTTGATTAAATGTTATTTTTTCCATTCTGGTATTACTACTACTATCAATTTTATAATTATGGCTGTGTAAATATATAAATGTCTTCGCTGTGTCCTAAAGGTGAGAATGACGGCCGAATATCCCAAATATGTGTATCTTTTCTTCAAACAAAACGAACTGTAAAGATGAACACGTAAGGTAGAGAACGCGTTTTATCCATTTAATATAGATCGGCTATGAAGCGCGCGCTTGTATCATCAATAATTACGAGTGCTGGTGAAACGGATATAAAAAACACGTCACGAAGAGGTAGTTTTATAAAACAGAAACAATATTATTGTGCTAGAGCTTAACTTTTAAACCGCAAAAACAACATTACGTACGCATATAACTTCAGCTGTTCCGTGTCAGTTAAATCAGTTGACTGTTGAAATTAAAAATTTTATAATAGTTATAATATAAGTAACCAAATAAAAGGTTAAAAATAGGCCCACCCGGAATCTGTGTGCGCAGAATTCCGCAGATTTTCCGCCGATTTTTAGTCCATCATTAATTCTGTTTATATTTATTCAGTTTTTTTAAATTAATTTCAGTAATATTATTGACTAATGTGAAAATATTAAACTGATTTATGTACAATACAGTGTGTACAGTATTATTTTCTGTATTTAACTAGATATATTATATGACAAACTTGCTTTATTTACCAAATAAAGTAAATCTAATTGGATTTGCATTTTAAACCTTAAATAAAATTTAAAAAGATACTATTTTTTATTTTTTTATATTAAGTTTTTTTTTTTTATGATACTCCCAAAATAATTCTGCAGAAATCTACAGATTTTTACCAAAATTCTCAGAAGAAATATCAAAAAACGTCTGCCGATTCCGTCTGGCCTAAGTTAAAAACAACCCATCAAAGAACAATATATGTGTAACTCAACCATTGGGTTAAATAAACAACTCAACGTTTTTTTTTTAGTGTGTATGGATGTTATGACTTCATGATGTTAGACTAGGGACTGAAGCAAATAACATTTATATTGTGACAGTTTTGTATAACATGGGAGAAGAAGAACCATGCATCAAGCAAAGTATTCACCGAAGATTGACTGCTTCAACAGCCAATAACAATTGGGGGGTCGGGGGGAGGTTCAACCTATAAAACCGAAAGAGGGAGAGAGCTAAAGAGAGAGACACGCACGCGAAATTACAGGAGTGTAACAATGGAGTAAATATATGGAGTTCTAAATGTCAATATCGTTATATATTGTCACACTGTAAAGCCCTGAACAAAACACTTCTAGATGGTAGATTAATCTTACTGTTTGCAATGAAAATTCTCCACCAAATAAGAATTAGCACAAGATAATACTATCATATCTCCCATCCCTAGTGTTTAGGAGCAGGCAGATTTTTTGTTAACTTTAATACTAGACATATTGAAAACTTTTGCCATGCAAACGATCAGATTATGGACAGATGAAGCTAGACAAACTCAAAGAACTTGCTATTTGATGTAGGAATGACTGCAGCTCAAAGTTCTCTAATTAGAATGAATTAAAGGCTGCTAATTGACGTGCTGTCACAGCTGATGCAATGTGTTATATAAGAGACTCGTGTGAAACGCAGTCATACTGTCAGTGTCGTGTCTTCAGTCTCTGGAGGTCACAGTCCCTGGAGCCAAGCGCTCAACCAAATATTATTTTGCATATCCTGAGCCGTGCACGCTCTTTAAGATGAGCCAAATGACCTTATATGATCTTATAGCATTGCATACTGTATATATATACTGTATATAGATTGCTATGTTTTTATTTGTTAATTATTTGACTGATCCGAAATGTGCAGTTTTTAAGCTTTAAAAACCTTCATACTACTCATTAATCATTTAATTTTTATTTAATTTATTTTTTACATGGAAATAAGCCAGATTACGGACATTAAAATAAATACTATGCATTAATACCTGTTTGTTGATAAATTATTACATTTAATACTTTTAAAACAGGCTACAACTTTTATTCTTTAAGTTTATTACTTTATTTATTTATTCCACAATGAAGGGACTGGTCATCAACATTCCCCAAGAATGTAAATGTACCCAAATTAGCTCAAAGGCTAGTTACCATTGGTAGTCCTTTTGACAGATGATGTAAGCCTAATAAAAATAAACAATACAATAAACAACGGAGTTACATTTATATGAATGAATGAGTGAATGAATGAATGAGTGAGTGAGTGAGTGAGTAAGTGAGTGAGTGAGTGAGTGAGTGAGTGAGTGAGTGAGGCTGCGTCCGAAACCGCCTACTACTCAGTAGGTACTGCATTTGAATTTAAACATACTACTCGTCCGTTAGAAAAGTATGTTCTATACAGTATGAATGTGAAAAGTATGAATGGAATTCGGACGTACTACATCCGCCATTTTGTCATGGTCATGTGACCTACCTGCATCAGTTGCGTCGCCTCACTTCCATTCATGAATTCTCTCACGGGGCATTATGGGATAGCGCAGCGTGCATGGGATGCGCACTTCAGAATCTCGCCGGAAGTAGTAAGTCATCCGGGTACTTCTCGCATACTGATTTTCGAATTCTATGAATTCAGACATACTACTCGGCTCACATACTGATTTTAGCGTACTATATAGTACGGAAGTATGCGGTTTCGGACGCAGCCTGAATGATCAATTAATTAAATGAATGAATGAATGAATATAATTGTTCAGGCTGTATTTTTCTAGATTCGCACATTGCTGATTTTTGCTGAAGTTTTAGCACTTCATATATTTTTTTAATCACAATTCTTTGCAAAACAGATACTGCGTATATTAATATTGCAATAATAATCTGTTTATTTGATAAATAATGATAGCAAGATTGTAGATTTTTGTGGAAAATTTTCCACAAAATAAGAATTAGCACAAGATAATGCTATCATATCTCCCATCCCTAGTGTTTAGGAGCAGGCAGATTTGATTGTTAACTTTAATACTAGACATATTGAAAACTTTTGCCATGCAAACGATCAGATTATAGACAGATGAAGCTAGACAAACTCAAAGAACTTGCTATTTGATGTAGGAATGAATGAATGAATGAATGAATGAATGAATGAATGAATGAATGAATATAATTGTTCAGGCTCTATTTTTCTGGATTCGCACATTGCTGATTTTACTGAAGTTTTAGCACTTCATAAATTTTTTTAATCACAATTCTTTGCAAAACAGATACTGCGTATATTAATATTGCAATAATAATCTGTTTATTTGATAAATAATGATAGCAAGATTGTAGATTTATCTTAATGATTGCGATGAAAATTTTCCACAAAATAAGAATTAGCACAAGATAATGCTATCATCTCTCCCATCCCTAGTGTTTAGGAGCAGGCAGATTTGTTTGTAAACTTTAATACTAGACATATTGAAAACTTTTGCCATGCAAGCGATCAGATTATGGACAGATGAAGCTAGACAAACTCTCAAAAAACTTGCTATTTGATGTATGAATAAATGAATGAATGAATGAATCAGTGTAATTGTTCAGGCTTTATTTTTCTGGATTCGCACATTGCTGATTTTTGCTGAAGTTTTAGCACTTCATAATTTTTTTTAATCACAATTCTTTGCAAAACAGATACTGCGTATATTAATATTGCAATAATAATCTGTTTATTTGATAAATAATGATAGCAAGATTGTAGATTTATCTTAATGATTGCGATGAAAATTTTCCACAAAATAAGAATTAGCACATGATAATGCTATCATATCTCCCATCCCTAGTGTTTAGGAGCAGGCAGATTTGTTTGTAAACTTTAATACTAGACATATTGAAAACTTTTACCATGCAAACGATCAGATTATGGACTTGCTATTTGATGTACAGTAGGAATGAATGAATGAATATAATTGTTCAGGCTCTATTTTTCTGGATTTACACATTGCTGATTCTTGCTGAAGTTTTAGCCCTTCATACATTTTTTTAAATTGCAAAATAGATACTGCATACATTATTATTGCAATTATAATTGGTTTATTTGATAAATAATGAAAGGAAGACCTAGTCTGATTGATCAGATTCGGCATGTGCATGCAAAATACGAATATTTGACACATAATATAAATGTATTTTAATCCTACCTCTCTTTGATATATATGTATTGATGTATTCATATTCAACTATTGCAATTAGGCATGGGACAAGGTTTTCAAGGTTTACCGTGGTTAGGAAAAGTCAAGGTTTTTTTAAAACTGCCAGAATTATATTCGTTATCGTAAATATATCATATATCGTTTCTACGGTATTTAGCAGTTTTCTAACACCAGTGTAGACCGGAACAGCTCTGTGCTGTGTTAAATGGTTGTAATTGTTTTTTTTTAATTAAGCCTGGTTTAGCTCAATATTTTCCTGCCTCTAGGCTCAGGGTGGTATAAAAGAAAAGGACACATTGATGTTCTTTTTTGGTCACAACATCAGCAGTGATTGCTGCACACACCAGAAGAGATGACTGTAGCGTGCATTGCAATTTGACTCATGTTATATTACCCATTTTAATTTGCATGCAATAAGTATTCAAATACTGTAGTTTAAAGTTTTAGTTAACATGAGATTAATATTGACCCCATTTTTGTAAAGCACATTGCTTGTCCTGAATATGCAAATTATGAGCATACTATGCAAATTTGCATGTATATAAAGTTGCATTCATGTGATTATATTTTTTATTTTGTATCTCGATTTACACAGAAAATATTTATTTGAATGAATATTAGCCCCATTTATTGTAAATATGCTAATTGTGAGCTTAATTTGCAAATTTCTATGAATGCACCTGTGATTGTATGTGCTGTTACCCCTTTTATTAACATACAATAAATAGTCAAATCCAGTAGACACATTACTGGTCTTAAATATGAAAAATTGGACTCAATATGCAAATGTGGATCTGTTTAAAGATGCATTTGTCTGATTTTATATTATATTTTCTATTACCTCTTTTACTTGTATTTTTATACAGTGTATTACATTTTAGTCACCATGATTTTAATATTAGCCCCAATTATATTAAAATGCAATACTGATTTTAAATATGCAAATTGTGATTTTAGTATGTAATTGTGTTTATTTGTGCAATTTGCATTTATATCTAGTTGCATTTGCGTAATGTTATATAACATGTTATATAATATATATATATATATATTTTTCTTCTTTCTTTTTATCCAAACATAATTTACATAGTTTACATTTTTAAAAACATTTTAAAAACATTTTTAAAGAAATGTGTGTGAAACATAAAATCATAATCATGTTAAATGCATCAAAAAAAAAAAAAAACAGCACCAGTGTTAAATTCATTGACGCAAACTTTGTCATAATTTTTGTGACGTACAAGTTTCTACCAATAAAAAATAGACAAAAACTAAATAAAAATTAAGTGATGACGACTACTAGAAAAAAAGTACTGACATTTTCGTTGACTAAAAACAAGACTAGATTGTTTTTTGGAAAATATCCAATCAGAATTATTCTTGTAAGTAACTGGTCTACAGTAGACGCGGTATGCGATTACACGATCTTGCATAGGAGCGTCTGTCTGTCGGATTAAACTATAAAAAAATGGCAACAGCTGAAAGAAAAATTTTATTCATGTTTGATGTCAAACCAAATGGGGGAAATCCCTGATAAACACAACAAATCTAAAGCAACATCAGCATGCCAAGGCATCATCCCGAAATTCATACAAAGGTAAACTCGGATCTTTTTTATTTACCCGTCTGTATAGCCTTTCACTGACCTTTAGAGAATTGATGCCATTAGATTGTACAATTGAAGTTATTAAATCGGTCAGTTTTAAATTCATATGATCAGGGCATTTATTTTTATGAGGAGTTGTTTTCTAGCACGATTCATTTTAGCTGCGGCTACAGCAACTCGCTAAAAAACTCACGCTAGGTTAACGTGCTGTCTGCGTCTGCCACAATCATCCTGACAACAGCCATTTTGCTGTTTTACCATGTACCTGTACCACAAAACAATATTTTTGGCACGTCATCCAGCTGTGTCAGGGCTCAACAATAAGGAATGCCCTATGGCCTGAGGCCAGTGTGAGAGACGCTTGAGACAGTAGACCAGATTATTACTGGCCCAACTGGGACAGTGCCGCCTTGTCACTAAAGTTTAATTTGCCTGCGACTATTTGTAAATTGTGTGCATTTTAAGCTTGTGCTTTTTAGTCTTAAAATGCTACCTTCTCTGTGATGTCGTAAACACCATATTGCTTTTCGGATCCTTTTATCTGGTTTGATGTTTTAAGCATGCTATTTTTTCCATAATCTGGTAACAACCAGTACAGCGAAGAGACGGCAACATCAAATTATGGGGCTAAAATAAAATGTCTGTTTATAACGTCTTGGAAGCAGACATTTACAGGAGAACACAACGAAAAAAATGAAGCGATTATAGTTTTTTTGCACAGTATGCCAGTCAGCCACCTTTTGTTAAATAATTTCAAACTGCAATAAAATACCTCCATATTTTCCATACTGCCCTTTTTGTTTGCATAACACTGAATTTTGCTCATTATAAATTTATTAACATTTTTAAATATTGAAACTCTAGATTCACAGCCGTTTTTTACACATTATTTAAAATATGTGGCTAAAAAAAATATTAACTTGTCTGTTTTTTGTTTTTTTTGATGAGGCCAGTGAAAATTTTGGCAGGGCAAGTAAAAGTCTGAACCATTAGCCCCAATCAGACCGGTAGAAACAATTCTTAGTGTTGAACCCTGTGTGTAATTATTTCTTACGTCTATGACTCAACATGCCTAAAATGCTTTTGTCAAAAGACGAAGACTAAAATTAAAACAAAATTCGTTGAACGTTTGGTGGAATGCATATTGTGCTGCACTTGTCAAATACTGATGATAAACTCTTTATTTTACAGGATGGCTCCAGGCGGTGTAAGGAAAGGAAAAAGACGGTGTCATTCAGTAGCATGCCAACAGAGAAGAAGATCAGCAGTGCAAGCGACTGCATTAATTCTATGGTGGACGGGTCTGAATTGAGGAAGGTTCGCTCCAACTCCAGAGTCTACCACCGTTACTTCCTTCTAGATGCTGACATGCAGTCACTGCGGTGGGAGCCGTCGAAAAAAGAGTCCGACAAGGCTAAAATTGATGTCAAATCAATAAAAGAGGTGCGAACTGGTAAGAACACGGATACCTTCAGGACCAATGGAATTTCAGATCAGATTTCCGAGGACTGTGCATTCTCAATCATCTATGGGGAGAACTATGAATCTCTTGATTTAGTGGCAAATTCAGCCGATGTAGCAAATATTTGGGTGACGGGACTCAGGTATTTAATATCGTACGGTAAACACACTCTTAACATGATTCAGAGCAGTCAGGATAACATGCGTGCATCCTGGTTGGGTGAGCTCTTCGATGAAGCGGACGCTATTGGCAGGAAAAGCATTAGTCTTTGTACGGCCGTACAGCTGATCAAGAAGTTAAGTCCTGGAGTAAAAAATGTGAAGATAGAGCTGAAGTTTAAAGAGTTGCACAAATCGAAAGATAAGTCCAGCTCAGATGTCACCAAGGAAGAGTTCATTGAAGTCTTTCACGACCTCTGTACGAGACCAGAGATTTATTTTTTGTTGGTGCAGTTCTCAAGCAACAAAGAGTTTCTTGATACGAAGGACTTGATGATATTTTTGGAGGCCGAGCAAGGCATGGCTAAAGTGAGCGAAGACATCAGTGTGGAAGTTATTCAGAAGTACGAACCCTCGAAGGAAGGGCAACTGAAGGGATGGCTCTCTCTGGATGGATTTACCAATTACCTCATGTCAGCGGACTGCCACATCTTTGATCCTGAACAAAAAACTGTATGCCAAGATATGAACCAACCCCTTTCTCACTATTACATAAACTCTTCCCACAATACCTACCTGATTGAGGATCAGTTCAGGGGTCCGTCAGACATTACGGGTTACATCCGTGCCCTAAAGATGGGTTGCAGGAGTGTAGAACTTGACGTGTGGGATGGACCAGATAATGAACCAGTCATTTACACAGGCCACACAATGACCTCGCAGATTGTTTTCCGCAACGTCATTGACATCATCAACAAGTATGCATTTGCGGCCTCAGAATTCCCTCTATTCCTTTGCTTGGAAAATCACTGCTCTTTGAAGCAACAGAAGGTAATATTTCAACACCTGAAGAAAATACTAGGAGATAAAGTCCATACAGATCCACCCAACCTGGAGGACAACTATCTTCCGTCCCCTTTGGATTTAAAGGGAAAGATTCTTCTAAAAGGAAAGAAACTACCGAGCAACTGCACCGAACCTGAGGGCGAGGTGACTGATGAGGACGAAGGTGCGGAAATGTCCCAACGAATGAACAACGAGGCTAGTGAACAACAAGTTGTCGTTCAACCCAAAAAGTTCCAGCTTTCCAAGGATCTGTCTGACTTGGTAACGTTATGCAAGTCTGTTCAATTTAAGGACTTTCAGATGGCTTTCCAGAACCAGAAGCACTGGGAGCTTTGCTCCTTCAATGAGGTCTTTGCTAGTCGGTGTGCCACGGACCACCCTGGAGACTTTGTTAATTACAACAAGAAATTTCTAGCAAGGGTTTACCCAAGTCCAATGCGAATTGATTCCAGCAACATGAACCCGCAGGACTTTTGGAAATGTGGCTGTCAGATTGTAGCAATGAACTATCAAACGCCAGGTCTCATGATGGACCTCAACATTGGCTGGTTTAGACAAAACGGGAATTGTGGCTATGTACTCCGTCCGGCTATCATGAGGGAGCAGGTGTCTTATTTCAGTGCCAATACTAAAGACTCAGTTCCAGGAGTTTCTCCGCAGCTCCTTCACATAAAGATCATCAGCGGGCTAAATTTACCCAAACCCAAGGGCTCTGGTGCAAAAGGTGATGTTGTGGATCCCTATGTTTACGTTGAAATTCATGGCATCCCTGCGGATTGTGCGGAGCAAAGGACTAAAACAGTTCACCAGAATGGTGACAACCCCATCTTTGATGAGAGTTTCGAGTTTCAGATTAACCTTCCGGAGCTGGCAATGGTGCGCTTTGTTGTTCTGGATGACGACTACATTGGAGATGAGTTTATCGGCCAGTACACCATTCCGTTCGAATGCATTCAGCCAGGTTTCCGCCACATTCCTCTCCAGTCACTGACGGGTGAAGTCCTTCCACACGCCTGGGTCTTCGTCCATGTCGCCATCACCAACCGGCGTGGTGGCGGCAAGCCTCACAAAAGGGGGCTTTCTGTTCGCAAGGGTAAACGAGGTCGGGAATACGCCAGTATGAGGATACTTCTCATCAAGGCTGTTGATGAAGTCTTTAAATCTGCTGCACAGCCACTTCGGGAGGCCACAGATCTCAGAGAAAACATGCAGGTGAGACAACACTGACATCACTGTGAAAAAGAGACGTTAGGTTTAGGTGATTGTTGTGAAATTGTATCCAATTGATATTGTATGGCAAAATGATTAACTACTGGCTCATTACCTGCCCATTTTAAATACTAATAAGCAGTCATTCTATTATTAAAGGTGCAGTAGGTGATTGTCATCAGAAACATTTTTTGTTGTGCTGGTTGAAAGTCTCTTCACAGTCCAATAGTAATGATGACAGTAAATGATCTAAATGTGTTTATATGTATTTTTATATTCAGGGTAAAGCATAAAACAAAAAAAATGTTCATCCAATTAAATAGAGTCGCACTGTCATCTTCCTTAATTCCGGTCAGACTGTCTGTCAACAAATGTAGATTCCGACTTCTGCGTATCTGTTCACGCAGATCCGCCATAAGCGCGTGCCCATCTGCACTACAAACGCATGAGCGCGAGCAAGCTGCGGGCCGCTCGCAGATGCCGAGTCGGAGCCGGAGGCGCCGAATGACAGCCGAGCTCGGGCCGATTACTGTAAAGCCAGGCGCGGGTATAATTCGCCCTTAAAGCGGCCGCGCGGTCACGAGACGGACCGGGAGAAATCAAATGCTGCATTGAAACTTTTGAAAATCCTGAATCAGTATTGGAGTTACTTTAGCATGCTGGAGAAAGGTTTAGAGACCAGGCCTGAAGTATTACTGTTAGGCAGGTAATGTTCTGTTTTGAAACTATTTTAGTCAGGCTAAGCTTATGTTATGTTGTGAATGTGTTCTGTTATGAATGTCTTCTATGCACAGACGTGTTGTTCAGCCACTGAAATCTCCCAGTGAAAGATTGATGTGATTATTTTCAGTTTCATAAGGTTCTTTGACAGCATCTATAATGTAGATTTATATTTAGTTTAACAACAAAACCCCAGTAAATAGCGCTATCCCGCCTAACCTGCTTTATTGAGCTGAAGTTGCTTTTATATTCACATTGGGTCATTTTTGAACAATGACAGCCTTCCTATACTGTTTACCGCTAACGTTACTCTGAATATTCGCTCTGAAATAGCATGCAAGTGTGGCAAAGTAATACATGTAATTCCTGCATGGCGCTGGCACTAACTGGCGAATGACATGAACTAGTGGGTTGTCTGTCGGCTGTTGTGACGCGGTCCGCGCGCTCGCGATATCAGGGGGTGTGGCTTTGAATCACAGCCCCTCCCCGCCGTCCAAAGATAATATGCTAAACGGTTAGCATTTTGGCAGATCACCTACTGCACCTTTAAGTATTCTACAGGCTTTGTATTTGTAGTCTGCCTGATCTTATTCTACATTCCTAATCCTACCCAATACCTAAACCCAACTACTACCTTACTAAATATTATTAAGCAGTGAATCAGTAGTTTATTTTATATACATAGTGCAAATGTATAACAGCTATGGGGGTTGTAGGCACATGCACTTAGATGCTAGAAATTCAATAGAAATCATAGCTTATTTAGGCGTCTTATTTAATTATAGACTGACATTACTTAAATAGACAGTCCTACATTATATTTGTGGGTATAAATATAACCTGGCTAGATTTTGTGAGATCTCAGCTATTCAGTGTCTGCGAAGTTACGCAAATGACTCAACTCAGCAAATGTTTGGTTCGCAGCTTGCAAAGACTCTCCAAACTGATTTCAGTGTGGCTAATATCTTGCTTTTGTAGCGTGAGAAAGTTTTCTCCAGTGAAACACACTTCAGAAAGTCGACCCTGAGAAGCAAGCTCAACTTACAGAATGTTTCTCTTCACAAGGCCAGGAGCATTTGAACTGAAAGTCTCTCTGGCACTGATAAACAAAGACCCAGAAGTGCTGATTTTAATCAGCTGTAGTTCCTCCGCCTTGCACAACTTGTCAGACTGGCACAAAAACACCAAAAGGATCAGGTCCTTATTTAGCCATATGAACCCAAAATAAACTCATATATAGGCTACAGGTGGGAGATCAGCCAAATTCCTTTTTAATATTTGATGTGGAAAATGTTACATAACACATAGGGTTACCATGTCCTGAGGCATGTGTCAGTAATATCTCCTTAAGAAGAGATTAGCTCGTCTAATGGATAAAAGGAGTGGCACTGCTATAACAGGAAAGCACTGAGAAGATTTTGAAGTCAGGAAATTGTTGTTTTTTTCATAAGATTATACTGCAGATGATATTTGAGTTTGTTTTTCTTTCATTGTGTACTGATTCAAACTGCACATACAGTGGGGCAGCCTCGACTAAGCGATTATCATAATAATATTTGAATGCAGTTTGTTCATATATCAATGCTTTGTAGAGCTGGACAGCTAAAATGAATTGTTTTCGGCATTTCCAGTTGATGGCGTGGCTTCTGTCACACATCTGCATGACCTTGTGCATGCAAAGACACAATATGTCGATGCCCCTATTGTCAATGGGATTTATGAGGTGTGATAATGTAGTTTAGTTAAAATATAATCGGTTAAATAGACTTCAGCAATGATTTAGTCGTTCAAGCGTAAAATGAGATGAAACTTCGAGTTGTCATTTAAAAGCAATTGCTGTGAGAAGCAGAAGGCGCACACTGAAAAAACGCTCATATTCTTTAAAGACATGGCACAGAACAATGTAATTTAATGCAGTGCTTCCTAGTCAGTGTGAGACTGATTCAAATGATTTGTTCAGAGTGAGTATCCAGTAAATGATTCACTGATTCAAATGATTTGTTCAGAGTGATTCTCCAGTAAATGATTTACCGATTCAACTGATTTGTTCAGAGTGAGTCTCTAGTAAATTATTTACCGATTCAAATGATTTGTTCAGAGTGATTCTCCAGCAAATGATTTACAGATTCAAATGATTTGTTCAGAGTGAGTCTCCAGTAAATGATTCACTGATTCAAATGATTTGTTCAAAGTGAGTCTCCAGTAAATTATTCACTGATTCAAATAATTTTTTCAGAGTCTCCAGTAAATGATTTACAGATTCAAATGATTTGTTCAGAGTGAGTCTCCTGTAAATGATTTACCGATTTAAATTATTTCCTCAGAGCGAATTACCAGTAAATGATTCACAGATACAAATAATTAGTTCAGAGTAAGTTTCCAGTTAAATATTTAGCGATTCAAATGATTTGTTCAAAGTGAGTCTCCAGTAAATTATTTACCGATTCAAATGATTTGTTCAGAGTATCCAGTAAATGATTTACCGATTCCAATGATTTGTTCAGAGTGAGTATCCAGTATGATTCACTGATTTAAATGATTTGTTCAGAGTGAGTCTCTAGTAAATGATTTACAGATTCAAATGATTTGTTCAGAGTGATTCTCTAGTAAATGATTCACTTGTTCAAATGATTTGTTCTGAGAGTCTCCAGTAAATGATTTACAGATTCAAATGATTTGTTCAGAGTGATTCTCGAGCAAATGATTTACCGATTCAAATGATTTGTTCAGAGTGAGTCTCCAGTAAATGATTAACTGATTCAAATGATTTGTTCAGAATGAGTCTCTAGTAAATGATTCACTCATTCAAATGATTTGTTCAGAGTCTCCAGTAAATGATTTACAGATTCAAATGATTTGTTCAGAGTGAGTCTCCTGTAAATGATTTACCGATTCAAATTATTTCCTCAGAGCGAATTACCAGTAAATGATTCACAGATTCAAATAATTAGTTCAGAGTTTCCAGTTAAATATTTAACGATTCAAATGATTTGTTCAGAGTGAGTCTCCAGTAAATGATTTACCGATTCAAATGATCCGTTCAGAATTAGTTTGTAGTAAATGATTTATCGATTCAAAAGATTGGTTCAGAGTGAGTTTTTAGTAAATGATTTATCAATTCAAATGATCCATTCAGAGTGAGTTTCCAGAAAATTATTTACTGATTCAAATGATTTGTTCAGAGTAAGTTTCCGGGAAATGATTCACTGATTCAAATAATTTGTTCAAAGTGAATTTCCAGCAAAAGACTCACTGATTTAAATGATCCGTTTAAAGTGAGTTTCTAGTAAATGATTGACAGATTCAAATGATTTGTTCAAAGTGTGTGTCCAGTAAGTGATTTGCTGATTCAAATGATTTGTTCAGAGTGAGTTTCCAGAAAATTATTTATCAATTAATTTTTTTTGTTCAGAGTGAGTCTCCAGTAAATAATTCACTTATTCGAATGATCCGTTCAGAGTAAGCTTCCAGTAAAAGATTGAGAAATTCAAATGATTTGTTTGAAGTGAGTGTCCAGTAAGCAATTTGCTGATGCAAATGATTTGTCAAAGCGAGTCTTCAGTAAATGATTCACTGACTCAAATAATCTATTCAGAGTGAGTTATCAGAAACTAACTCACTGATCCAAATGATCTGTTCAAAATTAGTCTCCAGTAAATGATTCGCTGATCAAAATGATCTGTTCAAAGTAAGTCTCCAGTAAATGATTCACTGATTCAAATGATCTGTTCTCCAAAAAATGATTCACTGATTTTGCTAACTGATCTGAATGAGGTTCAGTTTGTGAATATGGTTTCACTTAAAGCATCATGAATTATCAGTGTGGTTATTAAGAGTATGACAAGTTGTTCAAGTAACTTAACTTTCTTGCTAAATAAATATTCATATTTTACTTTCATTACTTAATTAAATAGAAATTCAAGCACTTTCATCCTTTGACTCCAGTCACATTGAAAAGGACGACTTCTACTTTCATCTTGTACTGAAGTAATCTTTTATTATGGTATACTTCTACTCAAGTGCCTGATTTGTGTACTTCGTCTATCGCTGTAGCTCTGTTTAGATCCTGAGGAAAGAGTTCCAGACTCTGGCGCTGCATTCAGTGTTTATACTGGGTAAATCTCACTATTATTGGTGTTTAAAGCTCACTACAGGGGCTTTCACATGAAAAATGACGTCTTCCTCCCACATTCAGGGCGGTGCTTTTGTAGAAGACACTCACTGAAACCACTTCCTGCTGCATTTCTTGTTCACGGTCGTTCACTTTGGGGAAGTCGACACGGTGCTGTCATTGCATTGGCTTTGTTTTTTTCTTCACCTTCAAAAACTAGGTCACGTTCGGAATAGCATACTAGTGTACTACTTTCACTCTTTCTGCTGCATGTAGTCTGAAAGTATAGACATATACAGTTATAATGTGTGGCATCCAGTATGCATAGACGACTTATTATGTTTACCAGATGTGCACACATGCACATAAGAGTGTATTTGGTAATGCGATGTGCTTGCTTGACCTTTAGTTTCCAGTGTACTGTGATATTATTAGCTGTTTTTAAATGTATGGTTGTTTGATTGAAACTAATATTAGAATTGAACATTGCAACCACAAGGTCACAAGACTTTATTTTAGCATGTAACACATTTGAACTACATTTTAAAGACACTATGCAGTATGTTAATATTCTGTTCCGAACATTGTTGACTTGTCAGATGCCGCTGGACTCTGTCAGAGCATTTTATAGACTGTATTTGTTTTGGGCTGCATGACTTGAGGAAAAACAAATCAGATGAAAAGTGTGATTGCAAGTAAAATGAAGTTTAATATATATTTGTGTGTGTGTGTGTGTGTGTGTAATACACACTCTGATACAATAATTAATTGAATAAATTTTCTGGAAGAACAAATTTTATATATTTTACTTTGTAATAATAATAATAATAATACTACTACTAATAATAATAATTTAAAATATATTACTTAAAAATAGTTTATTAATAAATAAAAATAATTTTATTTTTGTTAGAATAATATGATATTATTACAAATAAAATATCACTCTTTCTAAAATAAATATTTTTGATATTACAGTCAAAAAATACATAATACAGTACTCATATTAGACTAAATATTTAAATTTAATAAATTAAAACTAGTAAATGCATTTGTTGGAGGGCGTATATTTTACTTTGTATTATTATTATTAATATTAATAATAACAATAATAACAATTTTAAAATAATAAATAAAATGTTATAGTTTAATTTGGGAAGGATAATTTAAAATATATTTATATAATAAATTATAGTTTATTAATATGTAAAAAATTTTAGTAAGAATAATATTGTATTATTACAAATACAATATTACTCTAAAATAAATCTTTTTTTGTAATTTAACTAAAAAAAGAATGCAGTGCTCATAATACAATAAATATTTAATTAAGTAATCAAAAATAGTTAGTGCATTTGCTGGAAGAACAAATATATTTTTACTTTGTATTATTATTATTATTAATAATAATGATGATGATAATAAAATAATAATAATAATAATAACAATGATATGAATATGAAATGATATAAAAACAGTCGACCTTGTTTTTAATATTATTTCTCCTCACCACAATTGAGTTTTCAGGAAAAATATTATAATAAAAGCTTAACTGTAAAATTTAAATAATTATATTTATTTAGTTTAATTCTGCATTTTTTAAATAATTATAGCATAAACTTTATTTTGACAGAAAAACCCATGGAGTTTCTAAAACGTATCTTTTCTTAAAGTGCATTGAAGTGTCCCAAATAACAATAACACATGACTGTACAATGTGTCTCAAAATGACTGGCAAGTACACACATATTTATCGAGTTAAATTGAGCTGATATACAATCTAATCTAAACCATAAAGCAAATTGAGTTCAACTAATCATGCAGCTTTACATTTAGTGCTAGAATCTGATCATAAACACAACAACACATCTGTTCTGCAGCAGATTTCCTGATGCATAGTCATTGTCTGACCTGCTTGTCCTCCACAGAATGCCATCGTGCCGTTTAAGGAGCTGTGTGGCCTGTCAGCGGTGGCCAACCTGAAGCAGTGTATTCTGGCTCTGTCCCCACGCCTCATTGGCCCAGATGGCAGCCCGTTTCTGCTGTTCAATCTCAGAGAGCAGTACCCCAGCGTGGAGGCTCAGAGTCTGCTGCCGGAGGTGCTGAAGAGAGCCGTCACTGCGTACGACACCGTAAGTACACAGCTCTCATTAGGCCTCAGGTAGAGTTGAAGTCTGAATTATTAGCCGTCATGTGAATTTTTTCTTTTTCGAATATTCCCCAAAAGAGGTTTGACAGAGCAAGGAATTTTTCACAGTATTTCCTATGATATTTTTTCCTCTGGAGAAAGTCTTGTTTGTTTTATTTCAGCTAGAATAAAAGCAGTTTTTTAAGTGAAGTTTATAAACTGATTTCGAGAGGAGCACGCGCTTATGATTGATAGCACCTGGTCCACATTAGCTAACACTGATTTACCAATCAGACGACTCCTTAACCACTATAAATAACCAGAGTATCTTACTTCAGCCATCTTGGTCTTGAAGAATACCCCCTTCCACCCCTACCCCACCATTTCCTTGTCAGGGCAGCACGGAGGCCTAGTGGTTAGCACCACGGCCGCACAGCAAGAATGTCACCGGCTCGGACACTACCCGGCCAGGTCGGCATTTCTGTGCGGAGTTTGCATGTTCTCCTCGTGTTTGCGTGGGTTTTCACCGGGCTCTCCGGTTTCCTCCCACAGACCAAACACATGTAACATAAGTAAATTGACGAATCTAAATTGACAGCATAGACACTTCATAGCATTAATCTACTTCCAACATTATCAAGCAGGGGAGTTCTCGAGACCTACCTGAACTCGGACTCCCCCCTCACCCTGCAACGGGTGGGAGCCCCGGGCTCGAGGATCTCACGAGTTCAGGGATCTCTCCCGGGAGCTAAGGGCGAACTCTTGAAAGAGCCATTATTACGGGTGCGCTTCCATGCAGTGTAACAGCAATAAGTGAATTAAAACATCCAGCCGAGGTTTAAAGCCCCTTTCACACATACAGACCTTTCAAAGGTTGTATGTGTGAACAGGTCCTTTTTGAAAATACCGGTAAATTCGTTCTGGCTATTTTCCGGAAAGAGAAGTTGTAACATTACCGGCAATTTGCCGGAATGCTGCGCTGTGTGAATGCAGAAGGAAGATTACCGTAATAAGCGCGTGCACGTCTAGAACGTGCTGACGTGAGACGTCTGCTTTAGCCAATCACAACAGTCAGACGCATTTACGTCCGCGCGGTTTGTGAGAATAAAAACCTTTGAATATTTTTCCAGACACATTTAGCTGCTAGAAGTTAGTCAGGTCACGTTTATATGTTCTTCTTAATGCCAACTGTGTAATAAATAATCATCGATGAGATGCTTATGATAAGCCGTTGTTTGTTTACGTTCGTGTGCCTGTGAAACAGCCTGTGAGCGCCTGCACACACACATATTATGAACATCTCGACATGCGAAAGTGATCCCGAGAAAGTTGTTTACAATATTGATCATCCACAGAGTTTGTAATTTAGTCAAATGTTTACAAATACAAGCGCAGCCGTTTAAAGCTCATTTGTGGTGAATGATGTCAGAATTTACCGGTATTTTGGAATGGATGTGTGAATGCTCTTTTCCGGAAAATTTCCGTAACGTCCTCGCCTGTGTGAACAGCGCTTTTTTTAATATACCGGTAAAGTCGTTCCGGAAATTTTCCGGATATTTACCAGTATCACTGTGTGAAAGGGGCTTTAATCTGCAAGTGCAGCATGCTTAAAACTATTGATTCTTTAGGCAAGGCAAGGCAAGTTTATTTATATAGCACATTTCATACACAGTGGCAATTCAAAGTGCTTTACATAAACAAGAATAAAAGAAACAATTAAAAAAATAAATAAAAACAAATAATAAAACTGATTAAAAAACATAAAAACAGGTAGCGAAATAGTCGACTTAGAATCAAATAAAAGAATCGAGTTTGGTTTGGATCTTTTGCTTGATCGCATCTTTGTCGATGCAGTACATCAAGAAATATGTAGTTCCAGTAAAATGTGCACCCGCTCTCCCTCCACACACAAGCGGAGGCACGGGGGATCACGCAGTCCAACGATCACAACAAACTGGGTCATCGGTCCAATCAGCGCAGATTAGCTTCGCGCTAAGGAGGGGTTTGGGAACAAATGAATCGCTGAACGATTTATATGTGAGTCGCCGGGATAATTAGTTAAAAATGAATGCATATTATTAGACAATAAAAGTGTTTTTTGATCTTGCACGCATATCAGCTTTTTGTTGGAGACCACTAAACCCAAAATATAACATTTTTAAATGCAAAGTAGGGGCTCTTTAAAAACATTTTAAGGTCAACAGTGTTGGGAGTTACGTAATAATATTAACCTGATTACTTTTTTATTACTAATATTAATTTATTACTTTTCGAAGTAACGAGCAGAGTAATGCATTACTTTAAAAAAAAGTAATAATATTTGGGTTACTTTTTTTTAAATGTAGCGCAAGTTACATTTTAGATTAATTAATTTGGATTTAAAAAATAAATTGCTGAATTAAAAAGTGTAATCACATTGAATCAAACTCGATGAGAGAATGAGCTCTCTGTGGGAATAGACAGAAACCAAGATGGCAGAGCCTTACACTTCTGCGATGGACGTAGTGTCATTATTCTGAACATATGAAAGAAAAGGGATTATAGTCTCAATTAACAGTGATTTAACTAATCGAAAAGGACAAAAATACAAAGGTAGCAAACACATTGCTTTCACCTTTCAGTAATCTGTATATAGGGCACATACAGTTGAAGTCAGAATATTTAGCCCTCTTCCAATTTTGTTTTCTTTTTTAAATATTTCCCAAATGCTGTTTAACAGAGCAAGGAAATTTTCACAATATGTCTGATAATATTTTTTATTTGTTTTATTTCGGTTAGAATAAAAGCAAATTTTATTATTTAAACATCATTTTAAGGTCAAAATGATTGGCTCCTTTAAGCTTTTTTTTTTTTCTTCGATAGTCTACAGAACAAACCATCGTTATACAATAACTTGCCTAACTACCCTAACCTGTCTAGTTAACCTAATTAACCTAGTTAAGCCTTTAAATGTCACTTTAAGCTGTATTGAAGTGTCTTGAAAAATATCTAGTCAAATATTATTTACTGTCATCATGGTAAACATAAAATAAATCCGTTATTAGAGATGAGTTATTAAAACTATTATGGTTAGAAATGTGCTGAATAAATTCTCTCTCCGTTAAACAGAAATTGGGGAAAAAATAAACAAACATCTAATAATTCAGGGGGGCTAATAATTCTGACTTCAACTGTATAACAGTTGTATAACCCTTATTTTTTAAGGGTAATTGAAGGTGTGGGTTATTCAGTGTGTCGTTAAATGCAGAGAATCTCTATTAATAAAAAAAACAAAACAAAAAAACTGCAAGTTCTAAAAGGCAGAAATAAAAAAAGTTACTCAAAGTAACGTATCGGATTACTTTGCTCCAACTAAGTAACACAACTAGTTACTTTATGGGGTAAGTCAATATTCTAAACCAATACTGTCTAAAGTAACTTTCTCCAACACTGAAAGTCAATATTATTAGCCCACTAAAGCAAAATTGTTTTGATTGTTTTCTGAACAAACCACTGTTATACAATGATATACAATTGCCTAATTACCCTAACTTCTATTAACCTAGTTAAGCCTTTCAATGTCTCTTTAAGCTGAATACAAGTATCTTGAAAATATCTAGTAAAACATTATAGAAGAAATCAGTTATTAAAAATGAGTTATTTAAACTATTATGATTAGAAATGTGTTGATTTTTTTTATTTTTTCTGTTCAACAGAAACTGGGAAATGTAAATATACAGGGGGGCTAATAATTCAGGAGGGCTATATGAATCTCACCAGATGACTTTTAGATGGATTGGGATGATTCTGTGGGAGTGCATCAGCGTAAAATCTAAGACAAATCTACAAGCACAGATCAATACAATTAAGAAAAAGATACAATTCAAATAGACAGTGTTTTATTGTTTTCCTACTCTAACAGTATTCAGGTACAGTTATAAAATCAATTCAATAAAATTAAAGTTTCAAATAGTATAATTTATTATGCCACAGTCACAGACCTCAAAAACACATGCAATTAATCAATTATAATCCAGACTCAACACTGCATATCCTGCGATTGTGAATAATATTGTGCAGTTTAAAGTGTGTGTATGGATAAATTTGATCTAAGAGTGTGTGCACTTAAAGCCATGGGAACATTCATATTTATAAACAAAGTCATTGCGTGGGAAAGTGTCTCATCAGGGTCTGAGTATGCACTTTTTCTTGTGAATCTAGAGAACTGCAGGTATTTGGAAATATAAACAGCCAGCCATGATGATGATGATAATGATGATAGCAGTAATAATAGTTACAATTATGGATGTGTGTTATTGCGGATTGCTGCTTAACTTTTAACAGACAAAATCAGAATGATACAAACTAGTTTAGGTTTTACACTGTTTGATTTGTTTTTGTGATTCGCTTCATAAATTGATTAACTTTTCTTCCGATTAGTTTCTATTGCGGAATTATAGTCCACAGCGGAATAAACCGCCAACTACTCCTGCATATGTTTTACACAGGGGATGCACTTCCAGCTGCAACCCAGTACTAGGAACACTGTCGCCACACAACAAGAAAGTCGCTGGTTCGAGTCCCAGCTGGGCCAGTTGGCATTTCTGTGTGGAGTTTGCATGTTCTCCCTGTGGGTTTCCTCCACAAGTCCAAAAACATGTGATATAGGTGAATTTGGTCAACTAAATTGGGTGTGAATAAGTGTGTATGGGCGTTTCCCAGTACTTGGTTGTAGCTGGAAGGGCATCCGCTGTGTAAAACTTATGCTGGAATAGTTGGTGGTTCATTCCACAGTGGCGAGCCCTGATGAATAAAGGAACTAAGCTGAAGAAAAATGAAGAAATGGGACTTAAGATTGTAATATTTTAGGCTAAAAACGAAAACCATGGACACACTTGTCCGAAAACCGAAATTGAAAATGCTCCGTAATAATTATTTATTATTTCATTAAAATACATAAAGTGTTTTTTGGATGACTTTTTAAATGTAACCTAAGAGGGCTCAACAATAAGGACTGCTCGATGGCCCGGGCCAGTGTGTGAGATGCTCGGGACTGTAGACAGGATCGATCGGGCCACTGATCCTCTGTCGCTAAAGTTTACTTTGCCTTTGACTATTTGTCAATTGCATGCAAATACAGTCAGAATCGAGAAACAGTTTGTGCTTTTAAGACTTCAAATGATACCTTCTCATTTCCTATTATCTGATTGGATGTTGTTAGCACATAATTTTTTTTCCGTAACAACCAGTACAGCGAAGAGACAGCAACATGGGGCAACATCAAGTGATAATGCTTAAGGAAAACATTTGTTTCTAACGTCTTGGAAGCAGACATTTACGAGAATACACCACGAAAAATAAAATAAAGTGATGTTTGTACAGTTTGACGTGAGTTTAGCTGGTCAGCCATCTTTTTGTTTGCAATAAATACCTGCACATTTTGCTACTTTGAATTTTGCTCATTATACGTTTATTAACATTTTTAAAATATTTCAATTCTAGATTTACAAACATTTTGACACGTTTTTTTTTTTTTTTGATATATATATATATATATATATATATATATATATATATATATATATATATATATATATATATATATATATATATATATATATATATTTGTGGCTAAGAAATAGCTATTAACTTTTTTTTAATAGGGCCAGTGAAAATATTGGCAGGGCAAGTAAAAATCTGAACCACTGGTCCGATCGAAAAAAATCCTTAGCGTTGAACCCTGCCTAATAATATAACTCAAATTACACTCCTTTCAAACAAACACACAAGCCATTAAAAATAAAAACGTAAAAGTTTGAGAGTGAATGATTTGAGAGGTCATTTGGTCATTGATTTGGTCATTTTACTAGTGTTGCCAAGATGACAGTAGATCAGTGCAAGCAGCAGAAACAAATATACTATATTGAAATGTCCTGTTAATAATAATAATAATAATTAAAGTTGGGTAAAGTTACTTTTAAAAATACAAATTAAGATGGTCTTGTAGATTCATAGATTGTAATATTAATTCATTTTCTTTTCGGCTTAGTCCCTTTATTTATCAGGGGTCGCCACAGCGAAATAATCCGCCAACTTATCCAGCACACGTTTTACCCAGCGGACGCCCTTCTAGCTGCAACCCATCATTGGGAAACACCCACACACTCTCTTTCACACACATACACTACGGTCAATTTAGTTTACCCAATTCACCTATAGCGCATGTCTTTGGACTTATGGGTGAAACTGGAGCACATGCAAACTCCACACAGGAACGCCAATTGACCCAGCTGAGGCTTGAACCAGAGACCTTCTTGCTCTGATGCAACAGTGATACCGACTGTGCCACCAGAAAGCACTATAACATTATTCAAAACATTTTATAGCAGAAATCTATTTGTGTTTGCTCAATTGCTAAGGTTTTGCGTGTTTTATTTGCAGCCTGAGGAGAAATGCACAAACATTTCGAATCATTGTTGAAACAGATTTGTTGGGTTATAATGATGCAACCATGAATAATCCAGGCCTGTATCCATGGGTCATGATAATGAAACGCATGTTTGAATAATGCACCATCACAAATCGTGAATGCAAACTCTTGGGGAAAAAAGCTGCCCAGAGAAGAGCCAAGTTTTCAGTTTGATGAGCAGAAACCAAATGAACATCTCCAAGCTGTCATTTGAGAAGCAGATGAACACAAATGATTCACATCACAACAAACTCCATCTGTTATTAGGGTTGGGCGATCTCATATCAAGATATACGTCACCTCATATTCTGATTGCAATATTAGTAACGATATAGTAACCTTTTCTGTATATTCAATCAATTATTAGTTTATATACACTTACCGGCCACTTTATTAGGTACAGCTTACTAGTACAGGTTGGACCAGCTTTTGCCTTCAGAACTGCCTTCATCCTTTGTGGCGTAGATTCAACAAGGCACTGAAAATTACTCAGGTAGGCTGTGGCGTTGTAACGATGCTCAATTGGTACTAATGGGCCCAAAGTGTGCCAAGAAAATATCCCCTACACCATTACACCACCACCGAGAGCCTGAACCATTGATACAAGGCAGGATAGACCCATGCTTTCATGTTGTTGACGCCAAATTCTGACCCTACCATCCGAATACCGCAGCAGAAATCGAGACTCATCCGACCAGGAGTGGCACCCGGTGTGGTCTTCTGCTGATGTAGCCTATTCACCTCAAGTTTGGATGTGTTGTGCATTCAGAGATGCTCTTCTGCAAATCTGGGTTCTCTTTTTTTGGTATTCTCTGTAAACCCTAGAAATGGTTGTGAGTAAAAATCCCAGTAGATTAGCCTTTTCTGAATTTTTCAGACCAGCCCGTCTGGCACCAACAACCATGCCACGTTCAAAGTCACTTAAATCACTTTTTCTACCCAATCTGATTGGTTGATTAGGAATTTGTGTTAACAAGCAGTTGGACGTGTACCTAATAAAGTGGCCGGTGAGTGTATATTGACTGCACAGAATTTTTTTTTTTTTACATTTTAAAGTATAAAGATGAAAAAATACTCATTCAGTGATAATTTTTCTTTATTTAAAACTGTATTGCAAATGTTTGAAATGTAAGAAATTAATATGCAAGAAATAAGAATGAAAAAGAATGCAGAAATATCAAATAAATTCATGAAATGCAAAACACTTTTAAAAAAAAGTGATTACCGGCCCAAAATAAAATATCTTTAAATAATATACACACAGTATAGCTACAGTATAATAAAAATCTTTAAATAAAATGCAATGTAAACATCTTATATTTCAATGAAATAACACACTTGTGTTATTCATGTTTCTGTCTCCATCCCCTGTAATGGTGTGTAATATTGCACTCATATAAATTATGAATAATTGTTACTGTATACTACTGTGTATATTACGACACCATGATATGAACAATAGAGTATGACACGAAACAATAGACTTTTTATTTTGTCCATACGATGTGTATTGTCATATTGCACAGCCCTATCTGTCATCATGCCATATATGAGCCTATTTATTAGGCTTTGTGAAACACAGCTGTTTCTAAATCAGCAGTCTAGATTACACTTTACGATAAGATTTCATTTGTTAATATTAGTTAGTGCAATAACTGACAGTGATGTAACATCTATTTTGCAATTATTATTTTTTTATATTGGCTTGAGCAAGTTTAGATACTGTTATGAAATTTCCCTGGACATCTTTACATCACAGAGTCAAAGAAACATGGGGTGGGCACTTTGACTCACCCAATCAGTCTGTAACCACACCCTGGCAACACATTTAGGGCTCTATGATACACCCGGCGCAATGTGGCGCGCGCAATACTCTTTTGCTACTTTTAGCTCGGCGCAAGGGTCATTTTAAGGAGTTGCGCCATGCTGTTTAAATAGCAAATGCATTTGCGCTTAAATGTGCGCCCATAAGCATTCTGGTCTAAAAAAGCAGGCGTGTTTTGGCGCGTTGCTATTTTGAGAAACTGTAAATAGTCTGATCTTTAAACCAGAACAAAGTTGGTCTATTGTCTGGCGCAAAGTGCACCTGGCTTACACACTACAAACAATATGCAGAACATATATTTCATATTTTACATATGAAAAATATCTAAAATCTTAAGGATATATATATATATATATATATATATATATATATATATATATATATATATATATATATATATATATATATATATATATATATATAAATGATTAAAATATTACAAAACATATTAATTTCCAGCCTACATGAAGATTTAAAAACCACTGCCTTTCTTCATCTTGGGAGGCTTTTTCAGTTCATTCAATTTGCTTTTGTATAATGTTATTATTATTAGCAGTATTATTTATTATATCCATATTTATATTTGTTTTATTAAAAACAACCTTAGATTTGTCCACCTGTCAAATTTTAGACCATGTAGGGCACAGCATGTGTATTTGGAAATTACTCAGTATTTTGACCACACTTTGTTATTATTGTTCATTTATTCGTTTGCTTGAAATTAGAACTGAATTTAGAAATAGTTTTAAAACAAATCATTGCGCTTTACAAACGAAATTAATTATTTATAGACTAATTGAAGGTTTCCCTATCCACGAAAGCAAAAGCGAAAGTGAACTTACTTTACGTCAAAATGTGGCGCGACGCAGCTGGCTCTTAAAGGGAACGGGAGATGAGGCACACCTATAACTCATAAAAAAAATTAACTCAACCCTTTTAGACCATGCGCCATGGCGCAAAGCGGATTTTCCCGTCCTTAAATTAGCAACAATGCGTTCTGACACGCCCTGAAAGCGTTTGCGCCCTGCGTTTTGCGCTCTGCGCATGGACCGTCAAAATAGAGCCCCTAGAGTTTCCTAGCAGCAACAAATCCCACTGACTTCCAATCGAAGACATCAAATCAAAATCTTTGAATTAATATGTCCTAGAAACATGAGGGTGGGCTTGCTTGATTTGTGGCAGCAAGCAGCCAATTACAAATCGTTTTATATCCACACCCTAGCGACAAACGTCAAGCCCCCTATCAACGCAAACCTAAAAGAGGAATATTTTCATTTTCAATTCACATGTCATAGAGAAACAGGGTTGGGTTCATATCGTCAATATATAATATGTCTTGAGGTTTATTTCAGACCATCAAAACAGTTGTATAGTTGTAGCATGGTTCTCTCTAACAGGACTTTTAATCTGCTATCAATGAATATCTATAGTTAGGGTACCACTTTTAATACAAAAAAATAAGGGACGCATACTGCAGCGGGGGCCACGTCCCCAATCACAGGCCCAATAGCATGTCAGTGGTGGTAAATTAATTAAATAGTTTTTTATTAAAATCTGTGTAAACATGCAGTCAGTCTTTCTCTTTTACAACTCTGCAGCACTGATATAGCTGATGTTATGTTGAATAGGGTGGTACACTTGCATTAACTCAGCTGCTGTAACCTAGAGGAGTGAAGAAAATACGAATGAACCGAATTTTAAATGGTGGAATTGATATCAGATTTTGGCTAAAATATTTGTCATTATTTGCAGTAACACCTATCCAAACATGGAAACAGCACATAGGCCCACATAGCAACAAACATTAGCTAGTAAAGTTTTCAAATAGCATATTTCTAATGTAAAAATATGGAAAGTTGCAACTTACTAGTTTAATTTCCTTACATGTGCATTATGTTGTTTATTAATGCATTAAATGTAATTTTTCATGTAATAAATTAATGTTTATGTGCCTGACTTAACCTTAACAAACAAATCATAAGATTACATTGGAATATGATCCACTTACATTGTATTTACAGAATTTTTACTAATTACAATTTGTGCCCCAGTGTGTGAAAACCAGGGCAAATCTAATTCTGAGATAAAGTTTGATTGTAGCTATATATTTTACTGTGATTTCAGATGTTGACATGGTTTTACTCAGTTAATATTAAATACATTAATATGTATTATTTTCAGACTGTTCTTTATTTCATGTAGAAAACAGTCAATTACAAACAAAACAAAAAAATGACTCCAGCTAGATTTTTACAGACTGGGTCACTGTCATTACCATGTCTGCTTCGGGAGAGACTTGGGGTACCCAGTCTGACTGTGCTTTGATTTTTGTGAGCTCTGTCATTGCGGGAATGCTGCTCTCCGGTGGCATGTTGTCGCACGATAGACCCCAGCCACAGAGATTGCTCTCCGACAAATCGTGCAGTTGGCTTGATAACAATTTCTAACACTCTGCAGCCAGGTATCGGTTTTCTCACACTCTTTGCGGTACTTTTGCAGTCGCTTGCGTTTAAACTCGCAGACGTGGGGGTGTTACCTGGAGAAGCATCTGCTATTACTTTCTCAAGACTTGACGGTTGTTGCTAGTTCGGATACGTTTGCAGCCGGAAGTTAACAAGAATTATTAATATTATTTATTAAATTTCCCATTTATTGTATTTTATTAACGTCTACCCCCACTCCAACCCTAAACCCAACTGTCTCAGTAACGTAAAAACAGTAGATGTACAGAGTATTATTTATGTTATCTATTAAACTACCCAATAAATTGTATTTTTTAATGTCTACCCCCACCCCAACCGTCACAGTACTGTAAAAATATTAATTATTGTTATACAGCATCATAAAAAAAATTTGCTATATTAATGTGCATATTACATTTCCGGCCGGCCGCATATCTGATCTACACTTTACCAGACTTGACAGACTGTGCTTAAAAGACCCGCCCTCCTCACTGGAAAAAGACCAATCAAACTAAAGATGACATCAAGTATTACCCAATCAAAAGTAGGAAATGAGGCATCTTTATAAAATGCGTGTGCAGGAAAAGCTACTTTAAAAAAATGATAAAAAATATGAGTATTGTTTCAAAACGGGATGCACAACGAGACGATTCCGTATTTTAAGGGACGAGTGGCAACCCTACCTACCTAGAGTACATGATATTTACCTAAAAATCATGTTACAAATTTTAACAGATTATTAAAACATGAAAAAAAAAACAGGTTTACATCATTTATGTCATTGTTTTTCATCAGAACATGTTAGCAAATAATTAGTTAACTGATCAAGCATGCTAACTTCATGCTGTGTTTTCATTATTGGTATAAAACATGTGCATGTTGTCAGAAACATGCTAAGAGCATGTGCTGTTATCATCATGCTAATACTATTAGCATCAAGCTGGCATCATGTTCAAAGAATGCTAACCGTGTTAACAACATGCTAATAGTGTTAGCATTGTACTAGCAGAATGTGTTTGCAAACTGCCTAAAACTATCCAGTGTCAATATGATTGTCAGAATCTCCAGAACGTGTAATAATGTTTACCTTTGTAACCTTCAGCATAACAGCTGAAATCTCCAAAAACACCCTAACAACCATTAAGAAAACGCCTAGCAACTGTCCAATATTGTTGTTCAAATCTCCTGAATGCATAGTATTGTTTATTGTCCAGTGAATCAGACATGAATGAAGTGAGCGGTTTGCATCTATGAGGAAAAGCAGTGCTGTTTGTGCACCAGTTGAACAAGGGTTTGCTGTTGTCCTCCTTCTGGTCCCCCCCGCTCTATAAATACCCCTGTATAGTGGTTTGTCTGCCACCAAGGCTGCAATTTCTTCAGCCATTAGTAATGTAATGACAGTGGGCATGACAGCTGCTGCAGCTGTGTGTTCATGAGGCTCTGACTCTCCTCGCCGTCACTGCCACAACCACAGGGATTAAACATGCAGACATGCACAAATCGGGCAATCTAAACGCTCTTCCAGAATTTTCTATAACGCATACAATTCTCTAGTCATGCATTTTTCTGAAATGCATTGTCATTCAAATGTTTGGTGTCAGTATCATTTTCTTAACATTATTTATTAGATTTATTTTAAATATTCAAACATATTAAATTTTAATATCAGTTTCATTTTTAATGTCGAAATATTTAGATTTAAAAGGGAGAGTTCACTCAAAAATTTAAATGCATTCACTGTATATTTAGCATCACAGTCATATTACCCTGCAGCCCAAGATCGTGAAGCTGAGCCTGGTCAGTACCTGGATGGGAGACCACATGGGAAAACTAGGTTGCTGTTGGAAGTGGTGTTAGGGTGCTTTCACATCTGTGGTTCGCTTCATTTGGTCCGGACCAAGGGTAATAAATGATATATTGTTGCATCTTCTGCTGTCTTTGGGTCGTTTTCACACTGCTGGCTTTGGTCCGAACCAGTTGAAACGAACCAAAATGCAGTCATCTGACAAAATCCACATCTCTCATTGGCCAGATGTTGTTGAACATATTTCCTAAACTGCTTATTGATTGGTCAGAATTCACGTGCGGGAAAATGCCAATGAACTTCCCGCAGGTAAACAAAACCGGCAGACACAAAATGTTGTTTTTACTCTGGAGGGACGACTGCGCTGACTGAGGGCCTACTCACACTATGCCATTCGTACAGTGCCCAGGCCCGTTTCCCAGATCGTTTGAGAAGTGTGAGTGCGCTGAATCGGGCTCAAGCACGGTTCACTTGGCCGGCCCTGGCCCGGTTGGAAGAGGTGTGCCTGAGCGCGGTTCACTTGGGCTTTGGCGCGGTACACTTGTGTGTGAGTGCAAAACGCGCCAAAGCCCAAAACTGAAAGCAAGATGTGACTTTTAAGGGGCTGTTTCATATGGATTTATTAATCAATCTTACTGTTCAGTGAACACAAACTGCCGTAGATTATTAAAGACGATAACTCAAAGCACGACAGCTGCGCGGCTTCAGCAGACCTCCTCATTCCTGCAGCACGAGAGCATTATGATTGTTTTTGAGCGCCAAAAGTGGCGGATCTGTACGGCGAAATATCTGACTGCGTGTCACCGCATCCCTAAAGGCTGTTTGGCGAAATATTTGACTGCATGTCACTGCATAATAAACGACTGAAACAATATAACTAGAGAAATCTCCAATGTGCTGCTGAGTGAGAGAGCGCTTCTCACTGAACAGCGCAGCAGCGATGACGTAAGCGTGCCGAGGCCCATTTGTGGTGTGAGTGCGGGCCGTCGGGGGAGACAAGCGTGCTTTGGCCCGGTTCGAGGCAACTGTACCTAGTGTGAGTACGGCCTGATTGTATCCCTGCTTTAGACAAACTATACATTACGAGAATGAAGCGCGGCCGCGGTTGGAAAACAGTGTTTTAATGCATCGCTCGTCACTTAAGGAGGAGTCGTGAATTAATTTAGCTAAACTGCGACATGGTCATCTTGCGGAAATATTACCAACGATCCATCAGGTAATGTTTTCCCCTCTCTCTCCCTGTTGGTAAAGCACTGTCAACAAATATTTTTCCTCCATATTCCATAATGCACAGCGCATCGGCCTACGATAGCTGGATTATTCCGAAAGGTGCAGTACTTTTTGCGATTGGACCTGTTTTAGTACGGATCATATTCTCACCACAAACTAACCGCTCCAGGGTTCGTTTGAAAGCGTACCGAGACCACCTCTTCAAGTAGGTCTCCGTACGCTTATTTGGTCCGCTTTTGGTGCGCACTCGAGTACGATTGCTGCATTCTCACCTGCCCAAACGAACCGCACCAAAAGGGGAAACGAACTCTAGTGTGATTCAATCGAACTAAATAAGGCAGGTGTGAAAGCACCCTTAGTGAGGCCAGCAGGGGGACCTCAACCTGTAATCCGTGTGAATCCTAACGCCAGAGATGGGGGACTCGAGTGACTTGACTTGAGTCGAGTCAGACTTAGGTCACAAAATTTAGGACTTGAGACGTGCTTGACAAATATTGAAAAAAAGACTCGACTTGACTTGGACTTGACTGTCATGACTTGAGACTTGACGTGGACTTGAGTTAAATGACTCGAAATAACTTGTTTTTGTTAAATACGCATAATTTGTTATATATTATGCGTTTAAAAAAAATACTAAACCGAAAGTCACGCATGCGCAGTATTAACAGCTCATCAGTTCTCAGATCGGTCTGAAAGAATCAGTTGAATTTGCTGGACTGGATCATTCGGTTCATTAAGAAGAACAACTTTAAATGATTCATTAGATTCATTTGAACAATTCATTTGAATGATTCATTCGCTATTCAGCCATCACCAATCACAGCTAATCAAAGTTTATACTATTTAGTCTGACTCAGTGCTTGCCACACATATACTTTACCTGGGCGGACAATCTAAGTATATTTAGTGACACGTTTTTTACAGTTATTATCATTCTTCTTCACTGTTTTGTATCTGCCTAATTTAACCAAACATCCGCGAGTAATATAGTGGAAAATCCACTCTTACTCATTTCGTTCTGTGCGGCCGTGAACTGTCAGCACCCACGCTCTGCAGACCCACAGAGACATGTCTTTTTGGGACTTAAAAAATTAGTCCGGCCAGGTTTCTAAATGTCTAAACAGGTCCAGGATTTGACTTTTGCTTTCTAAAGCTGTAGTTCGTTAATCTTTTTATTATAAGCCTATTTTCGCCTGGCTTTGCAGCTGACTGCTTGCACAGTTGTGAGAGAAACATTCAATAATTCATTCTTGAATCTAAACGACTCAGAAAAACTTTACTGTATACTCTGAGAGAATGAAATGACTGGTCTAAACTGACTGCAAAATATACCTACACCGTTAGTAGTAGAGCGCATTTGCCTTCTTTAAATAATCTACACCAGTGGTTCTCAAACTTTTTTCACCAAGTACCACCTCAGGTCTCGAAAGTACCACCAAAATGAGCAGTATTGAAATACAGTAGTGTAGTAGGCCCAGTATAGCAGCTACAACTCTGCACAGTTAAAAAAAACGTGGCAGAAATATAGGCTATATGTCATATATGGCATATTATTTGCATAATTTTTGTACATTTTGAAATATGTGTAGCATGTACATGACATTTTACATTTCATCCACGTACCACTAGAAGGAAGCCTGCGTACCACTAGTGGTACACGTACTACAGTTTGAGAACCACTGATCTACCAGTTTAAATCTTGTAAATATGATCATTTTTAGAGAGATTGTCTGTTTTTATTCCTTTTTCTATTATTTATTTCTCATTTGCTGTATATTTTATTAGTTTAATGATGTCATTAGGCATATCTAAAATGCTTTTGAATTCAAGTTTGCTTTGAACTTGAAAGAGACGGAGAAGCAGCGGTGCACATTGCTCCTGAATAGGTGAGAGAAAGTGGACGTCTTTTTTAACATTTTTTTTTTTTACTTTAACCCATTAAAAGTAAACAGTGTATAACTTTGTCAAAATAAATGAACATGGGGTTTTACATTAGAAAAGTGTAAATAAGTAGCGTTGGCACTTGTACACTTTACTGCATGTCTGCATCTGTCAGGTCTGGGCAACCATTGCCACGTGGCGAAACCATCAGAAAGAGCTGAACTTCCTGGAGTGTCGCCACAACCGTGACTGATCTCTGTGAGGGCCTTCTGAGCGCTGGCACTGAACTGAAGCAGATGTTGGCATGGCCTGACAAGTGACCCTGCCATGCTTTTAGTAACTATAGGGATGTACAATTCAATTAGACTGACCTGCAGTACACAATGACCTTTGGCATTGCCTCTGTGTGACTGCTTTCATTAAAGTCTGCAGGTTTTAGCTAGTCCTGTGTTTCCTGGAGATTGTGAAACGATGTGTTCTGCTGATTCACTGTCAGAGAAATGATACCACAGCTGGTTGCGAAAATCAACTTTTCATAACTTGTTTTCTAGATGGTGCTTCCTATATTTACAAATTAAGGTGATTGTTTATTATAAATTATATATATATATATATATATATATACACACACACACATATACACCCACCCACCCACACACATTCTCAGTTTCATTCTCAGTTTCTCAGTTTGGTATTGGGTAAAATGTTAAAGGTAATTTTTATTTTATTTTATTTTTTTACAAAAAATTGTTAATATTAAATAAAAAAGGGGAAAAAAATTATCCAGATAGTAAAAATAAAAATCCAATCAGAATAAGAAAATAAGGTATGGTCAATAATGGTCAAAATAAGAATAGTTTAAATGCTTGTGATTGAAAAACAGGCTTTTCCCACCAATTCAGCTGTTCTTCAGTTAAAACATTGGTATTTTACTGCCTAAATTTTTAAGGAAAGTGTACAATTTTCTGTTATACTATAAAAAAGCTTTAAAATTACAAAATGTAAGAAATTATTATTATTATTAATAATAATAATAATAATAATAATAATAATAGTGTTGTGACGCCAACACTTCAATCCTGAACTGTATCACCACAATAACTTAGTTTTCCCAGGGTCCACTACCAGGTGTGGGACATCTGACATCAAACACCAAAACATTTTATTAAATTAAATATTCAATTTTCAAAAAAAAAATAAAAATAGCCTTTTAAAAAATGGTGGTGTTTATTTACAAGAATTATGTTAAAATGTTCAGTGCAAAGTATATGTACATTGACCCCAAACCAAAAAGGTATGTACAAGAAAAATACAAAGTATCAAAATAACAAAACATACATTAAATATATACATATACATTAAATATATACATATAAATTAAAAAAAAAAAAAATATATATATATATATATATATATATATATATATATATATATATATATATATATATATATGTGTGTGTGTGTGTGTGTGTGTGTGTGTGTGTGTGTGTGTGTGTGTGTGTGTGTGTGTGTGTGTGTGTGTCTGTGTGTGTGTGTAATGTATTAGTCTTCGTTTATTATTAGCTTAAAGGGACTAATAATATTGACCTTAAAATGGTGTTTTAAAAAAAATGAAGACTGCTTTTATTCTAGCCGAAATTAAACAAAAAAGACTTTCTCCAGAATATAAAATATTATCAGACATACTGTGAAAATGTCCTTTCTGTTAAACATCATTTGGGAAATGTATAAAAAAAATAATAACAATAATAAATTCTGACTTTAACTATGGATAGATAGATAGATAGATAGATAGATAGATAGATAGATAGATAGATAGATAGATAGATAGATAGATAGATAGATAGATAGATAGATAGATAGATAGATAGATAGATAGATAGATAGATAGATAGATAGATAGATAGATAGATAGATAGATAGATAGATAGATAGATAGATAGATAGATATCTCTGTGCATCACGGTGCATCAACGATGCTTTTCATACACAGTTTTATATTTTACTTCACAAGAAGTGCAACAGGGATTCTGCTGTAACTTCAGTGTCAGTGAAAGACTGTCCAGCAAACCCACACAGTGAATTGTGAGGAGTTTCTGCGTTTTTAAGTAGTTGGAGCGTTTTAATTACTTGTGTTCTCCTCCCTCGCCATAGTAACAATATAAAGCATATGAGTTAAATTTTTAGGACATAATAACCGGTTAGGATCAATTAATGAACCAATACCGAATCGTCCACGTCTGCATCATGGTGCACCAAAGAAACAATTAATTTTGACACCCCTAATATAATAATATTAATCAATAATATTGACCACATTTTACTTTTTTAATTCAAGCCGAGCTAAATTAAATAAAACTTTATACAGAAGAAAAATATAATAGGAAATACTGTGAAAAATATCTTTGCTTTTTTTAAAAAGCACTTGGGAAATATTTGAAATGAAATTAAAATTTGACAGGAGGGTGAATAATTTCATCTTCAACTGTGTGTGTTTGTTAACACGTTACCTTTTTAACATTTTACTTTAAACAGAATATTTGCAGTGTTATTTTTTAAAGTGCAAACTCTTCCCAGAGGCCTCTGTTTTTATGATGCAGTCCAGTATTTCACGAGTCTAAAGGTCAGAACGAGCATAATCTGCACAGACCAACTTAAACACACACTCGGATGAATAATGCAGTAAATCAACAGAGGTCATTTACACACATACACAGCAGCAAAAACACTATAAATAGTGTATATATTTGTAAGAGTCAGTGTGGGGGCATATATGGACATGTACATGTGCATTACCACATGTAAGAAACCTACCGAGGGGTAGCCACTAAATAACAGGACATTTAATATGCTGTACATGGCTTGTGTTTTTCCTCTGTCTGTAGCATGTTTTGAGTCTCTTGGGAAAGGAGTTCTGAGTTTGATCTGGTTTTAGCTGTTGTTTTTGTGTGTCTGAATGTAATAAATGCAAAAGTCTGTTCTTATTAGAAGGATGCTGGTCTGCGCTCAACAAAACTCCATATTTTTACATAATCCATGCTGAGACCACTTTCCTCATCAGGGAAGCATGAGTCAGTTCAACTACTGTAGTATATACTTCTTTTTTTCCCCAATGGAGCTACTAATCTTGATAATTTCAGGCTTATCAGGTTTTAAGGCATTTAGTTTTGCTTGCCCTGAAAAAATAATTGTATTATATATATATATATATATATATATATATATATATATATATATATATATATATATATATATACACAGTGCAACCAGAAAGTATTGATAGCGATTAATTTTTTCCATATTTTTTATGTTACAGTCTTATACCAAAATGGATTAGATTAATTTATTTCCTCAAAATTCTACACACAATCCCCCATCATAATTACAATTTGAAAAAAGAGTTTTTGAAATTGGTGCAAATTCATTGTACATCAGTATTCACAGTCTTTACTGTGAAGCTCTAAATTGAGCTCAGGTACGTTCTGTTTCCACTGATCATTCTTGAGATGTTTCAGAAGCTTAATTGGAGTTCAGCTGTGGTCAATTCAGGTGATTGGACATGATTTGAAAAGGCATACACCTGTCTATAACCTCCCAGGGTTGACAGTGCATGTCAAAGCACAAACCAAGCATGAAAACAAAGGAATTGTCTGTAGACCTCCGAGACAGTATTGTCTTGAGGCACAAGGCTTGGGGGAAGGTTACAGAAACATTTCTGCTGCTCTGAAAGTTCCAATGAGCACAGTGGCCTCCATCATGCGAAAGTGGAAGATGTTTGGAACCACCAGGACTCTTCCTAGAGTTGGCCGGCCATCTAAGCTGAGTGATCGAAGGAGAAGGGCCTTAGTCAGGGAGGTGATCAATAACCCGATGGTCACTCTGTCTGAGCTCCAGCGTTTTTATGTGAAGAAAGGAGAAAACCAGACACCGCTCATCACCAGGCTAATAGCATCCCTACACTGAAAATGGCTGTATCATCATCATCACTTCACATCCAGCCTGATAGATCTTGAGAGGTACTGCAAATAGGAATGGGCTAAAATTCCTAAAGACAGGTGTGCCAAGCTTGTGGCATCATATTCAAAAAGACTTGAGGCTGTAATTGCTTATAAATGTGCATCAACATAAGTATTGAGTAAAGGCTGTGAATACTGATGTACACGTGATTTTTCAGGTTTTTTATTGTAATAAATTTGCAACAATTTTAAAAACTCTTTTTTCACATTGTCATTATGGCAGATTGTGTGTAGAAATTTGAGAAAATAAATGAATTTAATCCATTTTGGAATAAGGCTTTTGCATAAAAACGTGGAAAAAGTGAAGCGCTATGAATACTTCTCAGATTCACTGTATTTTTGAAAAAAAGACACTCTGGGATTTACTATCCATCATCTAGAGTTGATAATGCTCAAAATTTAAAAAAAAAGTTTTGGATGCACTAAACATTGTAATCAATTAAATTAAATGTAAAATAGGGCGAAGCAGTGGTGCAGTAGGTAGTGCTGTCGCCTCACAGCAAGAAGGTCGCTGGTTCAAACCTCGGCTCAGTTGGCGTTTCTGTGTGGAGTTTGCATATTCTCACTGCCTTCGCGTGGGTTTTCTCCGGGTGCTCCAGTTTCCCCACAGTCCAAAGGCATGCGGTACAGGTGAATTGGGTAGTCCAAAGACATGCGGTACAGCTCAATTGGCTAAATTGTCCTTAGTGTATGAGTGTGTTTGGATGTTTCCCAGAGATGGGTTGCGGCTGGAAGGGCATTCGCTGCGTAAAAACTTGCTGGATAAGTTGGCAGTTCATTCCGCTGTGGCGACCCCGGATTAATAAAGGGACTAAGCCGACAAGAAAATGAATGAATGAATTAATAAATGTAAAATAAAGCAAGGCAAATTACATACCTGAAGGGCCGGTGTTTTGCAGATTTTAGCTCCAACTTCCCTCAACACACCTGCATGGATGTTTCTAGAAAGCCTAGTAGGAGCTTGATTAGCTAGCCCAGGTGTGTCTGATTGGGTTTGGAACTGAACTTTGCAGGACACCGGCCCTCCAGGACTGAGTTTGGACACCCCTGGCTTAAGTTATTTAGTAACTAATAAAGTTATGGTAACTAATTACCTTAACTTTTCTGATTTTAATTGTAATGCATTAATGTGAACTTTTTGTAAAGCTGCTTTGAAACAATAATTATTGAGAAAAGAGCTACAAATAAATTAAATGTAATTAAATTATTGCTTATTTATGGTTTCATTGCATTGTACATGTAAGTGCAATGCATTTGCAGGCTTCTTTCTGACCTCTGAATGGACACTAGTATCTGTAGGCTGCAATTGAGGCACCATTACAGTAAAACCACGCTCACACTCTCAATATGTTTCTCCATTGTTCACAGATGATCCAGACCAGCCAGGCGCTGCTAGAAAACTCAGATGGCGTCTACGACAGAATACTGCAAGTGCAAAAAGCAGGTATGAATGCAAAACCTAGAAAACACAGTGTTCCACAAGGGAGGCGTGTGTTTCTTGGAACACAGCCGATCGACGCATCCCTTCGATCGCAGCTTCCTCTGAAATCGAGCACACAAAACACACTGAAGAAAAAAAGCTCAGAGAAAAAAGCTCATTATGTTACATAAAGCTCATTGTGCACGCTTTTCTCTTCATCTGTGTGATGTCCTGCTTTGCAAACACTCTTCAAGTAGGTTTTTTTTTTCTCTCAATAGTGTCGTTGGTTGTCTAATTATCGGCCACTAAAAGGGTAAACATCTAAGGCCTGGAATCAATGCTGACGCCTCCGGTCGCACAGCACAATCGCCAAAAGATCAGCCTTGATTGCATTCGCTCGCCAAATGAAAGAGAAGAGGCGAGTGTGGAAGAAAGGACAGGCGGCGTGTGTTTTATCAAGCGCTCGTGTGATTTTAAAGTGCATCTGCAGCCTTTGTAAATTGCATTGATGTGCACGCTGGATTTAGCTTCACTTCTGATCTCACAAATCAAATCAGGCCAAACAATCGGAATTGAATTTAGGACAAATTGAATACCGCCAGGCAGATGTGGAAGTGTTGCTTTTTTAGAAGATGTGGAAAAGTCGTTGGGGGTGCTTCATATCACGTCTAATGTAAATTGCAGGGGTGTTCAAATCATGCAAACAAACATATCTTAATTTATTTGTTATGGTTCATTTAAGGGCATTTAAAAATATTTTTTAAATTTACTATATATTTAATCAAATCTTTAAATATTTGTTTATTTATTTATGGTTCACATGAAATCCATGCAAATATATATATATATATATATATATATATATATATATATATATATATATATATATATATATATATATATATATATATTAGTGATGTAACGGTATCAGAGTTTCACGGTACAAGAATACCTCGGTATGAATGGTACGGTACGGTATTTATTGAATAATTTACAGGAAAAATAAAACTAATGAAAAGACTCGAAAAAAGTGGCAAAAGTGTTTATTTACCTTAGCACTGAACATATCAATGACATACAAATTAGCCATCTATCTGTAAGTTTCGAAACAGGAACTTCAATTTTTCAATTTTAATAACAAAAAAACTATTAAACCATATAAAAAAAGTTTCAATTTAGTATTGTTGAAAACTCATCACATTCAACATTTAATCACTCACTCATTGAGATAGAGATGGGTTTTAAGGAAAATTATCATATAACTATAATCTGGTAAAAGCCGGGATCTCTGGACATTTACAATGTCCCCTGCAACAGAAAAAACCCTCTCATTTGGGACTGAGGTTTCTGGGACAGAGATATGATTTAGCCCAGGTTGACAGCAGTGGGTAACGTTGTGCATTATCTTTCCACCACTTGAGAGGACAAGCCATGAGTGAGATAGAGGTCTCTTTGCAGTACAAGTCAATGTCTGCATCAATCTAACAAGTGTGCTGTGTTCTGCAGTCCCCATAACTGTTTTAGTCGTATTCCCCGACTTATATTTCACCACAGTCTGGCAGTGCCTGCATACTGTTTTTTTCTTTGTCTTTCACCTTTTCTCCTTTTTCGTATCTTTTTAGAAAGAAACCGAAATGCTTCCACACATCCGATTTAAAACCCGCTTTAGGTTCGATCATTTCCAGCTCTTTTTCTTCCCCGCTACTAGCAACACACTCCATTTCCGCAATACTGGATCTGTAGCGACAACAGACCGCAAAGATGATGGCCACGCCTGGGCTGATGGGAATTGTAGTTCCCGCTACCTCCCGTTCACTTCATTCGCCTAAGCAAACTTTTCTTAGAAATATAGTTTTATTTAGTCATCCGCCTACGGTAATATTGAAAAAAATTACTATTGCGGTATGACGGTATTTACAATATTGTTACATCCCTATCATATATATATATATATATATATATATATATATATATATATATATATATATATATATATAATAAACATATGTGCATGATCACATGCACTCAGTTAATGTTAGGCCTGTTAATAATCTGATAAAAAAAAATTTAAAACGAAAGCATTAATTGCTGCTGCGTACAAAAAGATATGTCTTGAGTTCTTGAAATCAGCTGGACTGTGGGTGCACGATCATCGCTGTTTGTCCAGTTTATTTCAATTCAAACAGAACCGATCACAAGTTGCATTCTCTAGGCACGGTTGATTCCCACAAGTAAACGGGAGCTCGCATCACCCTCTCATTCGGTATTCACCTGCATTCTATTGTTCGCGCAAACGCAATTACTTTTGTCAGTCGTGTTGCTTCTCAATTCTAAGATTGCCTTTGCATGCATATATTGGACCATCATTATTGTCGAGCCCTGCTTTTAAGAATTATTATCCGGGAAAATATTTTTTAACCAGCCAAAGTGGCTAGTGGGAGTGTCTGTCTTTCTGCCGAAATCTACCCGCATTTGGCAGGTGTTAATATAAAGCCCTGGTTGTAAAATACAAATCTGCAAGATCGAGCCATGTTAGCAACGGCTCTTTGAAGAACAACTGATCATCAAAGATCACTCTAAGATTCCTTACCGAACTTCATGGTGTAATGGTGAATGATCCCAACTGGATTGGGAAGCCATGTTGTACTGTATGTGTGATGTTGCAGAGAGGACTAGAATTTCAGTTTCTGCCAGGTTAAGCTGTAGATGATGGCCTTTCATCCAAGCTGAGATATTTAATATTACAAATTAAATCAGACAATAAATATCTGAATTCATTCTCTAAAACGTGGGACAATGTTGTGATTTTTTTAGATGATAGACATAAAAGTTGTGAAATAAAAGAATTTAATTGTATTATGTTATTATTTATTTGGGTTATTTATTTTAATTTAACAGTATTTTAATTATATATGCATGGGTTTGGTGCCTTTAGCTTTACTTCTGATCAGACAGAAGAATCATAAAAAAAAATGTAATTAGTACCCAAGGCAAATATATACGCTTTATTAGATGTGGCAAAGCATCATTCCTGCTGTGCTTCACATCTCTTCGTTTTCCCCATTGCCTTTTATCTGTTTATGTTCTAATGTGTTCATAAAACCTTATGAAGCGGCGTGGAAACATTGATCATCATTTTCGGCTTTGGTTTTGTTGCTGGGCGACAGTGATTGGCAGACGATCGATGCGGGAGGCTGGCAGTGTTTCATTGATCGCAGCTGATGGAATCTTGGCACAGGAAGCTGTTAGACTTCATTATATGGTCTCTCAATGAACAATTATCACAGCCGCGCCCAAACACACACGCACACACACACTCTGCCATCCTGCTTTGTTAAGCAGGCACTGAATCAATATTGTCTCAATACCACATGTATCATTTCCTGTCCTGTTTAAATTCAGTAATGGCTAATAAATCTTGATGTGCAGCAGATATTAATGCTTTTCAAAGGACCTGTATGTTGAAGTCATAAAGCCTTGTTTTTGGGGACACTGGTGGCTATTAGGTGAACTGCAATCAGAAAAAAAAATAGTTGACTTTACTTTAAAAAAAAAAAGGTGAGTTGCCAAATGCCAAAAATGTTTTTTTCACTTATTTTTATTAAGTCCAAAAAGAAATGGAATATTGTTTGTTTTTAATATTAATGCTTTTTAAAGCATCTATATGTAGAAGTCAGAAAGCCTTGTTTTTAGTGACACTGGTGGCCATTAGGTGAACTGCAGTCAGAAAAAAACTATAAGTTGACTTTAAAAAGGTAAGTTAAGATGACTTAATTATATTATTATACACACTAGGGCTTGAACAACTATGTTATCAAAGTTGAATCAACGTCAACTAGTTGCTGGTGACACCATTAATAAAATACAACACTCAAATATTTAGCAAAAAAATATAATATAGATTTCAATAGTCCGAGGGCAGTTTCATTCAGCAAACATACATTTGTGTGTAAGTCTGCATGTAGTCTAGGTCAAAAAAGACGGGATCTGCATAGTGCGACTAGTTGACGTCAATCAAAAAGCGTCAAGCGAGCATTAAAGTCAGTGCAAGCCCTAAAACACACTTCATTCACCTTTTTCATTTACTCAAATTCCATTTACTCTCAACTTTTCAGGCAACGAGTTTTAACTTCTAAAGAATTAACTAACTAATTGTTTCTTACAGTGTTAAACATGTTAGTCTACACAAAATGTCTAATAAATTTTGATGCAGATATTAATGCTTTTAAAGCACCTATATGTAGTATTCAGAAAGTTTTATGTTTGGTGACACTGGTGGCCATTAGGTGAACTGCTGTCAAACAAATCTATTAGTTGACTTTACTTAAAAAAGTGAGTTAAGTTGACTTAATTTTATAATTATACACACTAGGGCTTGAACAACTTTATGTTATCTAAGTCGAATCAAAGTCAACTAGTCGCTGGTGACGGCATCAATAAAACACAAATATTTTGCAACATGCCTCAATTTGTGTTTTATTTGCAGGAAATGCATATAGATTTCAATAATCCGAGGGCAGTTACATTCAGAGAGCATACATTTGTGTGTAAGTCTGCCATGTAGTTTAGGTAAAAAAGACGTGATCTGCATAGTGCGACTAGTTGACGTCAATCAAAAGGAAGAGCATTAAAGTCGACAAGTCAGTGCAAGCCCTAATACACACTTCATTCACTTTTTTCATTTACTCTCAACTTATTGCTTTTAAGGCAACGAGTTTTAACTTCTAAAGAATGAACTAACTAATCGTTTATTACAGTGCAAAACATGTTAGTCTACACAAAATGTCTAATAAATATTGATGTGCAGCAGATATTAATGCTTTTAAAGGACCTATATGTTAAATTCCGAAAGCCTAGCTTTTGGCGACACTGGTGGCCATTAGGTGAACTGCAATCAGAAAAAAAAAATTTGTTGACTTTACTTTAAAAAAAGGTGAGTTGCCAAATGCCAAAAAAAAAAAAAATCACTTATTTTTAAGTCCAAAAAGAAATGGACTATTGTTTGTTTTTAATATTATTATTTTGTGATGTATTATTTGGTTAATGAGCAGCAATAAACACTCAAATATATTATAAATATAAAAGATTTCCTTTATTTAAAATGACTAAATACATCACAATCGTGAAACCATGATTATTCCTCAAACTATAATCGTACAACCAAAATCTATAATCATTGCATTCCTAATTGTCACATTATATTTAAATTTAAAGCTAGTGAGATAATAGTATTGAATTTTGAATGTCATATTTTATGAGGTCATAACCCTTAAAATACAATCTTTTTGTTAATGAAACCTATAAACCTGTACGTACGAGTAACTAGACTGCCTGTGAAGGTTTCACTTTAGCACCTCACTTTCACTTCACTAGCAAAAGAGCAAGGTTTTTCACCACACTGAATATGTTGTTTTGGAAGACATGTCTGAAGTAAAGTTGTTTTCACTATCAGTGTTATGTTTATGTTAGCAGGAAGTTGCTAGGCAACAGATTCACGCATATTCAAAGGCACAGAGGAAAGTAGCAGACAATGAAATGAATGCGGTCACAATGACACTGACTGACTTTCGTGTTGTTATTTTATTACAATAACCACATTAGAAAAACAAATACACACACATTCAGAAAAAAGTAATTGCATTATATATATTTTTAACAACCTTATTAAATTACAAAAGTAAAAAAAAAATAATAATAATAAAAAATGAAATGATCAATCATACATCCAGCATAATAAGGAGCGAGACGTGTTTGCCGGAATTTGTTGCTATTTTCAGACAAGCGCAACTGTAATTTTCATTTTTTGTGCCATATTGTTTCAATATAAAATCCATTTGTTGTCATTATTATTTTGTATTATTTATTATTTAGTATTTTAAATTATATGGATATTTGTTCATTTTCTTTTCAGTCCCTTTATTTAATTTGAGGTCGCCACAGCGGAATGAACCGCCAACTTATCCAGCATACATTTTTTGCAGCGGATGCCCTTTCAGCTGCAACCCATCACATGATCCTCAATCAAATTTGGTTTATGGCCCATCATTAGATGTAATAAAATAAAAAAAAATTTCAGTCTTCAATATTTTTTTGTGGTCTATGAGTTTCTAGTACTCATTCATTCATTCAATCATGATGAACGCACGGAGAATACTGGCTCATGCTTTTGTACTCCATTATTTCAGACACTGTGAGAACAGCTTCTCTCCCATGGTGCAGAACTGAAAATTATGTGCGACTGCCACAAGAGGGCGTATTCCGACAGTTGTGTCCAAATGTATTAATTTGCTGGAAATTAGAACTGAATTTAGGAACAATTTTGAAACAATTCTTTGTGCTTAAACTAATCTAAATATGTCGGCTAATGGGTGTCTTCAGTGGAGTGTGAACAACACTGTTTCCTTATCCACAAAAGTAAAGGAGTAAAGTAAAGGTTAAAGTAAAGAGAAAGTAAAGAGGCCAAATAGAGGAGGCATGTTCTTTATCCCAGCGCTGCAGATGGCCTGTTTAACCATTTTCTCGGTAGTGAAGCGGTTTTCTACTTACAAAGTCCGCCATGTGAATAACAAATGCACCATGGCGCAACGCAACTGACTCTCAAAGAGAATGGAAGATGAGACTCTAATTGGTTAAATATACGTTATGCTCAAAACACTCCCATAACTCATTAAGAGAATAAGCACAACCCTGTTAGACCATGCGCCAGGGCGCAGAGCATATATTTCTGTCCTTAAAATAGCAAAAGTGGATTCGGACACAACCTTAATGCTTTTGCGCCATGCGCTTTAGACTTTGTGCTTAGACCGTTAAAATAGAAGATTTAAAAAAGAAGAAGAAAAAAAGCCCCTAGTGTTAAAGCAAGTTGCACTATTACTGTTGCTCATACAAGCAAATGATTCCTGGAATCATACTTCAAAGGAAGGTTTGCTATTACTTTTCCAAGTGATTAGACACACTGCAACAGACCCTAGCAGCTGCTGACTCTGAGGTACAGTTTTATGATGAACTATCTTTATATTTTCTGCTTGCTGCTTGCCTTTGCAAAACTCACCGTGAGACTCGAGTGTGGGTGGTTGCTGAGACATTGCTATACAGTTTCTAAGGTTTCTCAGAGATTGTCTGCATGTAGATGGCAATGTTATAGCAACCGGTTACACTTAAATGATCATTAGAGACCATCCAGAACACTCAATTAACACTCAAAGATCATGCAGAGAATCAGACAAAATACCATTCAAAACAGAAACATGCAAGCATTCACTCAGAACATCCTAACAACCATCAATAGTTTCCTAACAACATGTAGGCATTCACTCAGAACACCTTACAACCATCAACAGTTTCCTAGCAACATGCAAGCATTCACTCAAAACATCCTAACAACCACTAAGAAATCCTTAGCAACATGTGAGCATTCATTTAGAACATCCTAAAAACCACCAAGAGTTCCCTAGAACATGCAAAAATAAACTCAGAACACCCTAGCAACTGCAAGGTGCTTCCTAGCAACATGCAAGTATTCACTCAGAACACCTTAGCAACCATCAATAGTTCCATAGCACCATGCAAGCATTCTCTCAGAACACCTTAACAACCACCAAGAAATTTCAAGCAACATGCAAGCATTCACTCAGAACACCTTAACAACCACATATAGTTCCCTAGCAACATGCAAGCATTCACTCGGAACATCTTTACAACCACATATAGTTCCCTAGCAACATGCAAGCATTCACTCGAAACACCTTAACGACTACCTATAGTTACCTAGCAGCATGCAAGCATTCACTCAGAACACCATAACAACCACCCATAGTTCCCTAGCAACATGCAAGTATTCACTCAGAACACCATAACAACCACCCATAGTTCCCTAGCAACATGCAAGTATTCACTCAGAACACCTTAGCAACCATCAATAGTTCCATAGCACCATGCAAGCATTCTCTCAGAACACCTTAACAACCACCAAGAAATTTCAAGCAACATGCAAGCATTCACTCAGAACACCTTAACAACCACATATAGTTCCCTAGCAACATGCAAGCATTCACTCGGAACATCTTTACAACCACATATAGTTCCCTAGCAACATGCAAGCATTCACTCGAAACACCTTAACGACTACCTATAGTTACCTAGCAGCATGCAAGCATTCACTCAGAACACCATAACAACCACCCATAGTTCCCTAGCAACATGCAAGTATTCACTCGAAACACCTTAACAACCACATATAGTTCCCTAGCAACATGCAAGCATTCACTCGGAACATCTTTACAACCACATATAGTTCCCTAGCAACATGCAAGCATTCACTCGAAACACCTTAACGACTACCTATAGTTACCTAGCAGCATGCAAGCATTCACTCAGAACACCATAACAACCACCCATAGTTCCCTAGCAACATGCAAGTATTCACTCAGAACACCATAACAACCACCCATAGTTCCCTAGCAACATGCAAGCATTCCCTCGGAACACCTTAACAACCACATATAGTTCCCTAGTAGCATGCAAGCATTCACTCAGAACACCATAACAACCACCTATAGTTCTCTAGCAACATGCAAGCATCTACTCAGAACACCTTAACAACCACATATAGCTCCCTAGCAACATGCAAGCATCTACTCAGAGCACCTTAACAACCACATATAGCTCCCTAGCAACATGCAAGCATTCACTCAGAACACCTTAACAACCACATATAGTTCCCTAGCAACATGCAAGCATTCACTCAGAACACCTTAACAACCTCCTATAGTTCCCTAACAACATTCAAGCATCTACTCAGAACATCTTAAGGTGTTTGAGGTGTTCTGGCAAAATATAAGTTGTACCCCACCAAAATGTAAGCAATCACTCAGTACATCCTTACAACCACTAAGAGATCGCTAGCAACATGTGAGCATTCATTTAGAACATCCTAACAACCACCAAGAGATCCCTAGAACACTCAACAACCATCAATAATTCCCTAGCAACATGCATTCACTCAGAACACCTTAACAACTATCAATAGTTCCCTAGCAACATGCATTCACTCAGAGCACCTTAACAACCATCAATAGTTCCTTAGCAACATGCAATCATTCACTCAGAACAACCACCTACAATTGCTTAGCAACATGCAAGCATCCCATCTGAAAACATTAGCAACTCCCTAGTGCTTCCTAGCAACTAGGAAACATTCACTCAGAATGTCTTAGAGACCAGCTAGAGTTCCCTTGCAACATGAAAGCATTCACTCAGATCCCCCATACAACCACTTAGTGCTTTACAGCATT
>NC_141036.1:54962500-54982500 GCF_052040795.2 Danio rerio
CTAAAGTCTAGCATCTTCATGTAGTAACCGGTAGGAACACTGTCTTGACTAGAGCAGTTGAATGACATTTGTCCTGGGAGCACTGTACCAATGTGGCGGCGCTATTGACGCATGCTCAAGGTCCGTATGCGATATCTAGTGTATATATCTGTGGCGGGTGATAATCGCACCAAAACGTATTAAAAGGTAAGTGTTTTATAACAGCGCAAACTTTTTTGCAACCGTAGTAGTGCTGTGAGTTATTTGTTTAACCCTTTAAGGTTACGTAGTGACTGGCTGGCTGACTGACAGGAGCGTGATGCACGAAGCCAGCAAACACGACATATAGCCGCTTCGCTTTACTTCAGGACGCATTAATACCGCTCTGTAGGTCTATTGGAGACATTCATAAATATTTCTAGCAAATCTAATAAATGTTGGAGACATACTCGTTACATAAACCCACCAAATCGCACTTCAGCTGCGTTTATTTGAGAGCGCACAAGAAGATCCGCGCTTGAGCAGTGTATATTTGAGGGGGCGTGCAAGTAGTTAAGTGCACGAGCAGAGGAAATTGGCGCGCAAGCAAAGAGGTTTGCATGCTCGTAGACTATTACATAAATGCGAACTCGACTTAATACAGTGCTCACAACTTTTGTCATTGAAATAACGCCACAAGTAGTTTGGTAGATCTGTGTAAAAAAGGCCTGCCGCCACAGCTGGACAAAAATCCTAGAGGAAACACTGGAAGAGCTTCGGGTGTATACTTACTTACTTTCACACAGACGGCAGTCATGCATTTGCTCTGGGTGGGGGAAATTAAATAATATATATTTCATATCGCAGTGATTAGCTAATCGCAATATTTCAAATTGCGATAGTAATTTGATTTCGATTAATCACACAGCCATAGTAAACACCATCCAAATAAGAAGATGAAAAAATGACAAAAACTCTCTACAAAACATAATATAAATTTTTTAAATTATAAAAAAATAAATTATGAATAATATTAATATACTTTAAATAAAACTAAAATAAAATTATATATATATATATATATATATATATATATATATATATATATATATATATATATATATATATATATATATATATATATATATATAATCTGACTAATTCAATATTAATGGAATTTAAAAATAAAAATAAACATGGGTATTACATTGAGTATTAAAGAGTAAAAGGTGGATTATTTACTATTAAACTGAACATACAAATTATTTTTAATGCAAAATAGCTTTGCTTGTCCTCCAATAGTAAACCCTAATATTCTGTAATAACCTTGTTGCATTTATTAATAATAAAGTAAGAAAATAAGAACATTTATGGCATTGAGAATCTAATTCAATAATTATAGTTAAGATAATGAGAGCGTAAATAACTTGTTACTCGTTCAATAGAAAACACAATTATTCCATGAATTGGTCAATATTTATAGAAATATTTACTTTTTGTGGATTATGTATTAAATATAATGACTCAAACTGAGAAACTAATCTGATAATAATTGAATTTACAAATAAAAATAAACATGGGTATTACATTAATGAGTATTAAATAGTAAAAAGTGGATTATTTACCATTAAATTGATCACAAAAATAATATAGAAAAACCCCAGAGCTAAATAAAACTTCATTTTTTCATTTTGGGGGTAAAACACAAGAAAAACAAGCTGAACACAGCATAACTGAGCTACTTTCCCCCATAGATCACCCAGTCAGCTTTAAGTGCTAGAACTGCGCTTTATAATCGACAATATGGAGTCATTACGGCTGGATTATTTCACCTCTTGTCTCTTTATCTTTGTCTTGCTTGGTTATTCATCTTTCTTGCTTTCCTCGGCTGTCGGAGTAACCTGAGATTGAATTGGGCTTGTGTGTGTGGACATCCAGGAACCGAATCTCCACGCCTTCCCCACTCGCTCTAATTTATATATATATATATATATATATATATATATATATATATATATATATATATATATATATATATATATATATATATATATATATATACAACTACAGCAGTCAATACCCCACAAAAAAAAACGAAAAAAGTCGAGTTGCATGATAAAGTAGTGGTAACTGCAATCAAATGACTGTGCATGCAAATCTGTGCAGAGTTCCAGACTACAGCTTGCATTTCTGCAACAAGAACTCATTTTAAAAGCACATGAAAGCCTGTAAAGTGAACACACACTTCACTTCAGAGCTGTGTGTCTCTCCCTCATGCCTCTGTGCTGAGTCTCTGAGCCCTCCATACTACTGACAGCCCGGCTTTTCCCTCTCACGCTACAGTATGTTGCCAGGCAACCACTGGCACAGAGAGCAGCCGACGCGCACCATTGGCCGCCTTCGATCGCGCATCATTAACCCAACAGCACCTCTGCTTACTTACAGCAGACACCAGAGGTTAACAGACTGTGAAAGTAACGTCAGGAATGACTACAAATCATCCTGAAATATGCTTGTGCTCTTCAGCCTAATAGCTTCTCCCTCTTGAGCATTATGGCTGTATTTGTACGCCATCAAAGCATGTCTCTGCAGGCTTGTGTGTGTGTCGCCTCATTGGCCAGAGATCTGAATGAGCTGTTTAACTGTTTCTGTAACTCTGACTGATTACACTAGATCTGATGTAAGCTTACACACTCTCCAGCTATTTAAACATGTTCTGAAACAACACAAAAACACTTTCATAAATTCAAGCTTTATCCACTGAACTTGAGTCATACCTATCTATCCATCCATCCATCCATCCATCCATCCATCCATCCATCCATCCATCCATCCATCCATCCATCTATCTATCTATCTATCTATCTATCTGTTCATCTGTCCATCTGTTCATCTGTCCATCTATTTGTCCATTCATCTATCTGTCCATCTGTCCGCCTATCCACCCATCCATCCATCCAATCTTTCCATCCTGAAATCCATTCATCCATCCATCCACCCGATTATCAATCAATCTATCTCTCCATCCATTCGTTCATCTGTCCATCTATTCGTCCATCTATTCGTCCATCTATTCGTCCATCTATCTATCTATCTATCTATCTATCTATCTATCTATCTATCTATCTATCTATCTATCTATCTATCTATCTATCTATCTATCTATCTATCTATCTATCTATCTATCTGTTCATCTGTCCATCCATCTATCTGTCCATCTGTCCACCCATCCATCCATCCATCCATCCATCTATATATCTATCTATCTCCGTCTGTCCGTCTGTCGATCCATGCACCCACCCACCCATTCATTCATCCGTCCGTCCATCAATCTCTCCATCCATATATCCATTCATCCATCTGTCCGTCCATCTGTTCATCACTCTATCTTTCCATCCGTCTATCCGTCTGTCTGTCTGTCTGTCTGTCTGTCTGTCTGTCTGTCTGTCTATTTATCTATCTATCTATCTATCTATCTATCTATCTATCTATCTATCTATCTATCTATCTATCTATCTATCTATCTATCTATCTATCTATCTACCTACCTACCTACCTACCTACCTATCTATCTATCTATCTATCCATTCGTTCATCTGTCCATCTGTTCATCTGTCCATCTATTTGTCCATTCATCTATCTGTCCATCTGTCCGCCTATCCACCCATCCATCCATCCAATCTTTCCATCCTGAAATCCATTCATCCATCCAACCGATCATCAATCCATCTATCTCTCCGTCCATATCCATTCGTTCACCTGTCCATCTATTCGTCCATCCATCCATCTATCTGTCCATCTGTCCACCCATCCATCTATATATCTATCTATCTCCGTCTGTCCGTCCGTCCATCCATCCACCCACCCACCCATTCATTCATCCGTCCGTCCGTTCATCAATCTCTCCATCCATATATCCATTCATTCATCTGTTCATCCATCTGTTCATCCATCCATCCATCTATCTTTCCATCCGTCTATCCATCTGTCTATCTATCTATCTATCTATCTATCTATCTATCTATCTATCTATCTATCCTTAAATCCATTCATCTATCCATCCGTTTATTAATCCATCTATCTCTCTGTCCATATATCCATTCGTTCATCTGTCCATCTGTCCATCTATTTATCCATCCATCTATCTGTCCATCTGTCTATCTTTGCCTAGCAAATTAACTAACTAAAGTTAGTCTTGTTAACATCGTCTTCCAGAAATGCTTGCGTTCTTCTTCCTCTTGATTATCATGGCTGTATTTGTACGGCATGAAACTCTGTCTCTGCAGGCTCATGTGTCGCCTCATTGGTCAGAGATCTGCATCTGGAGATCTGCGTTTAAGTGTTCGTTTCATGTATGCAGAGAGATGTCAGCTTTGTGAACGTGGGATGCGCTAGACGGAGCACAACAGGCGGATTAACTCTCACACTCTGCTGATAATATACACACAGACGGAGTCGGCACAGGCGTTTCCATTATTAGTCATACAGGTGTCAAGGAGAAACAGTATCTGTGATAATTCCTGCTCATTTCTTAACCGGGATGCATTTGCTAAATATGCAAGTTGCTGCATGTGAATATTCTGATGATTCTGACGTTCAGGCCATGCCAACACTAATACGTTTTTATTTGAAAACGCATATATTTGTCTCTCTGTTTCAGCCTTACTCCCATACTAATGATGCGTTCACACCAGACGCGAATGAAGCATCAAGCGCAAGTGATTTACACGTTAAGTCAATGCTAAGATGTGAATAGACATCCTGCGGCGCTATTCGCGCAAATGAAGGGTTGTTTCAAATTTCCCATTTATTGTATTTTAATAACGTTTACCCCTACACCAACCCTAAACACAACTGTAACGTAAAAACAGTTGTACCTAGTATTATTTGTTATTTATTAAATTACCCCATAACTTGTATTTTATTAAAGCAAATATTAATTACTGTTTTCCCGGCCAGATTTCTACGGCATGGGAATATATTTCCGAATAAAGCGCTGGAGCGGTCGGTAACTGGTTTAATTTTGGACGAGAGGGGGGGTCTAACAATATCGCTCCCGACTCCCGAGCAAGCGAGTACGCGTATGTATGTGTGTGAATGAGACAGCGTGTGCTGCATTTAGCTTATTTGTTGGTGTGTGTGTGTGTGTGTGTGTGCGTGAATCATAGACTGTAAAATATATGGACGTAGTATCCGTGACGTCACCCACAGGTTTCTGAAGAGCGCAAAAGAAGCCACAAGTAGGCGCGGCCAACCGTCGCCATTTTGGTCACGCGTCATCACACCCACGGCGGGATACCAAACAAGGGCAAAGAGGCGGAGAGTGAGCGGAGCTACAGACACCTGCTAGCATTTAGCTTGGACCTGGTTCAGACACACTTTACTTTGGGAGAAACGCTTAATACTTTATCACCTGTGACTCGTTTGTGTTCTGACCACTTGTGCTTGGTTGTACACTATATCAATAAAGTGTTTAGACTTTTAAAAACACTGCTGTAATACACAGAGCCACTAAACATTGTTCTTATGACGTTTTTCAACAGGAGGAAAACGCAAATTACTTCCAAACTCTTCAGATATAGTCTGTGTTAGTTAATGTAAGACTATTGATGAAATCCAGCATAACACTGTATGACAACGCTTCAGATGACTGTTCTAGAGCCTACAGCTGATCAATTCGTCAGATTCTGGGGAGCATTACAGCTCTAAATATGAATATAAACGATAAATGATCTTAAATAAAACAAATACATTTATAGAGATGGTATATAAGTATATAACTTTACTCACATGGGAAACGGATGCCACGTAAATGGTTTGTGAGCACAATTTAGTTCACTCATTATGCCATGCCATCTAATAATTGTGGGAAACAAGTCCAAAAGACAGTTGACTGTGTAAAGCCACATAAAACAACACAGAAATACAATAAATAAGCCGAGTTCAGTGGCTAATCTACAGGATTCAGCTGAGGTGATGTGACGGCGACCAACAAGACCTAGCTGTCACTCAAGTGGCCATGCCCTTAATTATGCAAACTTAACATAACTTAATATAAAGGAAACGGGTGAGTTATAAAAAAATTCACCCCCTCACAGTTGTCATGAAGGGTAATATTAGCTGTATTAACCAAAATCTTTTTTTGTACCAGGCTGTAAACACCTTTTTTCTGCTGTAAAGTTGGCCATTCTAACAGTGGGCTCAATTGAAATTTGCTCTGTTTTCTCTGGCCAGGAGCGGCCACGACTAGCGGAATTTCGGATGAATTGCAGTTTTAGTTACTTCCGTACTGGTTTCCTGAGGGAGAGCGGGAGGTTGCCGCTTGGTGTGAATGCCTATGTGTGTGTGTCACTTGCTTGGTGCTTATGTGTGTGTGTGTGTTTATACAGACAGCTTGCTATAGGCTGTCCGGACTCTGGATAGCTGGGTGGTTTTTAGTTTTGTTCTCCCCCCGCTCGTTAACAGGAACGGGCGCGGCGGGTAGAAAACAAGGCGGGTCGGGCAGCGGGACAACAAATGCTGAATATAAGCGAGGGCGGTCAGGTTCAGGCTAAAACCTGGCGGGAGCGGGATTCAAAATTTGTCCCGCAAAGATTTCTAATGTGAACCAATCAGGAGCTTGTTCTAATATGGGCATGTTGATGACGTAGCGCCTTCTGTTGGTGTCCTGAAGGCAAATCCTTCTGCCAACACGGGAAAACAGGGCTCGGCTGTGAAACACTGCTGAAAGCCTCCATCATCCAGGTATAGTTTGAGGAATTAGTAAACTCACAGAGCTGGAGCACCCCTAAAAGTATCTAGTGAATCTACTTTGTTTTTCAGTCTTCCTAAATCATATAAAGCACAGCTAATCTCTTGATAAAAATCATGTCAGCCATTTAGCAACAAAACTAGAGACAGAAGTCCTGCCCATGATATTAATCCATGTCTATTGTGAAGTGAATTTCCCGCACAAACAAAGTGAATTTCTAGCGTGAATAGAACAAATTTAAACATGCATCCACAGTGCATCCGGAAAGTATTCAAAGCGCTTCACTTTTTCTTAGGGCTGCTCGATTTTGGGAAAAATCATAATCACGATTATTTTGGTCATAATTGTAATCACGATTATTCAAAACGATTATCAGTTAAAGTCAAAATTATTAGCGCTCCTGAGAATTGTTTTTAAAATAAATATTTCCCAAATCATGTTTAACAGAGCAAGGAATGTTCACAGTATTTCCTATAATATTTTTTTCTTCTGGAGAAAGGCTCATTTGTTTTTTTTTTGTTTTTTTTCGGCTAGAATAAAAGCAGTTTTAAATATTTTGAAACCCATTTTAACGTCAATATTATTATCCCCCTTAAGCAATAAATATTTTTGATTGTATGCTGAAGAATCTACTGTTATACAATGACTTGCCTAATTACCCTAATTACGTCTTTGAATCGCACTTTGAATCGGAATGCTTGGATTTTGAAAATAGTCTAATATTATGTGCTGTCATCATAGCAAAGATGAAAGAAATCAGTTATTAGAAATGAGTTATTAAATCTATTATGTTCAGAATTAAGTTGAAAAAAAATCTTCTTTCCATTAAACAGAAATTGGAGAGGAAAAGGGTTGCTAATATTCAGGAGGGCTAATAATTCAGACTTTAACTGCATATATACAGTTATTTTCCACCATGCAAAGGATAGAGAAATAAATACAATAGAATAAAAATATGAAACAAACTGTGCATTAAGCATCTTCACTGGAAGAAAAACACTTTAGCTACAAAATTCCTTCAGTCAAAAGCAGCGAGGGATTTTCTCCTTTTGTTGTTTGATTAATAATTGTAAATTGGTAATAATTAATTGTTTGAACATCGCGCGCTTTCACTTTTATGGTTTCTCTTTCACGTCTTTTGATTTTCAACTCGTATGTTTATTACACAAATGAGGGTTAATATAAATAATCACTAAACACCACGTTTTGACACCTATTTGACCATTAAAGCGCTCACATTAAGATGACTTTAGATGTGTGCGCTGACTGCGCTCTGCTCGTCTCAGTGTGCGAATGAAACCGCATGATTCAGTGTGTGCGCGCCGCACACACACACATAAGCATGCAGTCTTTCATGCTGCTAAGTTAATAATAGTTTATCTCGATTAATGGTTTTTCATAATCGTTAGAAGCTAAAATCGAAATCGGATTTTTGATTAATTGCACAGCCCTACTTTTTCCACATTTTTTATGTTACAGTCTTATTCCAAAATGGATTAAATTCATTAATTTCCTCAAAATTCTACACACAATACCCCATAATGACAATGCGAAAAAAGTTTTTTTTTTTTAATTGTTGCAAATTTATTAAAAAAATGTAAAAAGCTGAAAAATCATATGTACATCAGTATTAAAGTAAGATTTAAATTGAGCTCAGGTACATTCTGTTTCCACTGATCATTCTTGAGATGTTTCAGCAGCTTAATTGGAGTTCACCTGTGGTAAATTCAGTTGATTGGACATGATTTAAAAGGCGTACACTTGTCTATATAAGGTCCGAAGGTTGATGTGCATGTCAAAGCACAAACCAAGCATGAAGACAAAGGAATTGTCTGTATACTGGGAGCACTGTACAAATGTGGCGATGGTATTGATGCATGCTCAGGGTCCGTATGCAATATCCAGTGTATATATCTATGTGTTAACCTAAGGTTAACTTCCATATGCAACAGTATATTAATATTCTTAACCATGCCCCTCTTACAGTTAGTTTGCTATAAGGGAATGTTGTGCAAACAAAAACCCCGTACTCAATATTCTGTTTCAGTTGAAAGTAAATCAATATACTGAACTAAAAGTCTCACCAACTTCCAACTCGCACTAAATTTAATTTATTTGTTTTTTGTGTTATATATTTTTTGTCATTAAATCAAGTTAAAGTGATTGCTTTAACGATTTGGATAAATGTTGGCAATTAAATATTATTAAAGTGACTAATCATCGAGTGCCTACACTTTAAAAAAATGCAGAGTTTCACAAATTTCCTTCATGTTGTCCCAACACAAATCGGTTAACTTCAGAAATTTGAGTGGATTGAACATAAAAAAATTAAGTTGTCCCAAAAAACCCTCAAGAATTGTGTTGTTCCAGCTCATTTTAGTTAAGTTGTTTGAACAAGCAGCTAAATATTTTTTTGGAGTGTAATGTAATTTGTTTTCCACCAGAAATGGCATAAAGCATCCAGTCAGATCGAAACATCACACTTTACTCACTTCACAAGCATCATATACCTGTAGCTGTCTTTTACAATGAAACTGCAGCACGTCAAGTTAAACTATGACTAAAATAAGATGTTTCCTCTCCCCAGTGTCCATCCTTTAGATCAGCAGAATGAAAGACAGAAACAGAACGGTGCGGTTGTTGGGTGACAAATCTGCTCTGTTCTCTGGCTTGATGCTAATGCGGTCTGAAAGGATTCATGTCTGTCTGCTGTGCCCACGCTCACATCTCCTCATCTCAGCTTCCTCCCTTCATTCTCTTTCTCTTTCTTTCTGTTTAAACGTGCATTAGTCACCTGTTTTCTGATCATGTCACAAGCGTTTATCATCCTTGTTTGTGCCGTGCGGCTCAAGGAGAAACTTGACACTCATAATTTATCACGACTGGACAATAACAGCACCAAACAGGAGGATCTGGATCTGTTGTGTGTGTGTGTGTGTGTGTGTGTGACACAATAGACCTGTTCTCACATCTCCCACCAGCATTTAATATGAACCAGCAGGATAAATTTGCCTCATGAGAGAGAGTACAGAGAGTAAATATGTTTGTATGAATCATGCAATATGTCCTTTAAACACATAAGTGTATGAATCAGCCCAGGCTTATTGGAAATACATGCCTCACATTTTTGTGAAATAAAAAATATGTTGCTTTGGGAATGTTTTGTTGCACATTTCGGTCATTTCGGTCAAGAACGGTCATGTTCTTCACTTTAAGTCTCATCTAAAAAAATCACCTTCTGTCTCTTGCCTTTGATTGTAATTAATTAATTTGAATCCGTTTATATTTTGCTTAATTTTTATATTTAGGTATAGATTTTGTATGCTGGTCGTTTTGTAAAGCACTTTGGTCAACATCTGTTGTTTTTAAATGTGCTCTTCAAATAAAGCAAACAAACAAACAAACATTTCAGATGACAAATCCACTGTAAGGTGCTACGTAATTTTTGGGAAAAAATACGTTATTTAGGATACATTTTGTTATGTTTCCGACAAACGCTCTTCTTGTACAGGTCCATGAGAAGACCTAAACCCTTCCCTAAAACCAACCAATATTTTAAAAGCAAACATATACACTTACCGGCCACTTTAAAAGGCACCCTTTCCAACAGCTTGCTAATGCAAATTTCTAATCAGCCAATCACATGGCAGCAACTCAATGCATTTAGGCATGTAGACACGGTCAAGACGGTCTGCTGCAGTTCAAAGCGAAAATCAGAATGGGGAAGAAAGGGGATTTAAGGGGCTCTGAACGTGGCATGGTTATTGGTGCCAGACAGGCGGGTCTGAGTATTTCAGAAAACTTCTGATCTACAGGGAGTTTCATGCACAACCATCTCTAGGGATCACTAAGAATGGTCTGATAAAGAGAAAATATCGAGTGAGCGGCTGTTCTGTGGGCGCAAACGCCTTGTTGATGCCAGAGGAGAATCAGGAGAATTTGTCCCACACAAGACCTCATTTGTCCTATTTTCACTGCTATGTCATCGTAGATTGTGAAAATAACCCATCGACTTCCATGTGCCTAATCATCTAATCAATTTTGACCAATGCAAACTAATGTCCAACATCCAGCTGTTCAAGAAGACATACAATCTGAGGTTGTCATCATTTCACTACTGACCTACTGTATGGTTTTTAAATTATGAAAATATTTTACAAACAACTTTTATTCCAAATCTTTGACCTTATTCTTGATGTAAAAATGACCAATAAAAAGATGCTAAGTACCAAAAGTGGCCCTTATTAAAATGAATTTAAACACTAATTTGGTATGAATTTACAAATGTACCTTTTGATAAGAGAGGCTAGACAAATTGTGAAGCTCTACATTATTATTATTAATATTATTATTGGTAACACTTTTTTTTTATGGTCCATTTGAGTATTGGTGGTCTGTCTGCTTAATATGTGCCGATCCTGCTCCTTCAACAGACATTTAACTGACTATAAGAAACTTTGCAAGTACATGCAAACTAACTGTGTGTTCACAACGAAGGTGGTGAGAGCGTCAAAGATCGCTGGCCGCCATTGCGATAATGCTGTTTGTCTTCATCTCTGACGGCGAGAGCGTCAAAATTCCCTACATTGATCTCATATTTAAAGGGGCCGTTGCAGCACATCATATTAGTTACAAAACATGCTTTCTAGGATGGAAATGTTGCACACTTTTTATCCAATTCAATTAACAATGGGTGATCAATTTGCATGTGGTAAGGCTTTGCTCCACTTAATTATTCAATGTGTCCATATGACTAAAATATTCTGAAGTAGCAGTACTGTTTTGTATTGTCGCATGAGATTCCCACTTTTTTTTTTTAAAGAAAAAATATATTTAACATTTAAGCACATTAGTAACTCGCCAATAACTTTTTTAATGTATGTTCCTGTAAGAAAACATTGTAAATAATTGGAAATCCACCGCAATAATCAAACCTTGGGAACAACTGTGGTCGGAACCAAAGTTCACAGGGCGGTGTTCTCTGGAATCCTCTCAAGCGGTGGACTTCTACATTGATTCTACATGATTGCTTGCCGCCAAACCGCGTCATAGCTCATTACCATAACGTTGACTTGATTTCAACTCTCCTCGATGCCCACACCGGCGAAGATTCGCCGCGCTGCTTTTCGCCGCCGACTCCTATTGAAAATGAATGACTTCCAGCTACTTTGACGCTCTCACCGCTTTCAGTGTAAACGTAATTACACTAACCCTAACCTGATAGTTTGAGAATGAGTTGGCATGTAGATGCAGTGTAACTTAAATTTAACAAATGGACCATCAAAATAAAGTCTGACTTTATTATAATAAAAAAATTATTATTCAAATAGCCAAATTCTTGAAAGGTTTTAAATTTAAAAACAGCCTATTGTCATTTATTAGGCAAATATCAAACTGGCCAATCATTTTATTTCTAATCATGTAATATGATGTAATAATTTTTTATTTTAAAAATACATATTTATTCATATTTCTTTATTCTAAATCAAGAAATTGAAATATTTTGGTCCATTAAAAAGTGTGGTTATGATCACCACTCAACAAGCTAATGCAGCTAAAAATAGTGCTTAAAATGTCACTAAAATGCAGTATTTAAAACTATAAATAAATATAAAATGAGGCAATTAACTGCAAAAACGCTACAGGCCTGGGAATGGCCAGACTGGTTTGAGCTAATAAACCAAAATATGACCTTTTTAATGCATATTATGGGCTCATTAACATAAGTCTTACATCCGAATGAACCATTTGTGAATAAATATGTGCTGTTTTGGTCATAAAAAAAACTGCATTAAAAAAAGACATCAAGTCACAATTTCTAAATGCTTATACAAGCCAGGATTCAAACTCCGGTCACTCGTAGCACAGTTGCATAGTGCCCAAGCACGGTCCTCTCAGATATGTGTTTGTATCTCCGACCCTGTCAACCAAACACAGATTCTCCAGGTCTCGGAATGCTTGTGTAGTTACCAATCCTTTGAGTCACTTAAGTCCTGTGACCTGGGTGTTTTGAAACGTTTTAGAGCAGCGTTTCCAAACATTTGTGGTACCATCCCTGCAAATTTGTCAGAAAAGTATAAATCTCTGTTTACCATTGTGTTACCGTTAATTTTTATGACATTATTTTGGCTAATTCAAAATTGTGACTGTCATTTCAGCGATGGAATTCCACGAAAATCTACACGATATGGCAGTCAAGGAGGGACTGAAGGGAAGAAAACTGCACAAATCTGTTGAGAGCTTCACCTGGAACATCACTATTCTGAAGGTGAGCTTAAACAGGCTCTAAACACCTGCCAACAAAAATCACTCCACCATTTGAGAGGATGATTTGCATACATTTAGCATAAAAAAGACTTTAACATTCACATTTTCACAATAATAATGTTTTAAAAAGTTTTTTTTTTTTTTGGACCAATGTGACAGATTAGAGGACATTACCTGTTCAATATGAGCTTGCACAACCTCTTGCGGAATAAAAAGCAAATAGGCTGTAATAGAATTCAGTACAGCTGCATTAACTACATTTGCATTTGATGAAAGAAATTCCTCAGTGCTTACAGAAGACAGACAAAGAAAAGTGTTAAAGGTTGAGCGACGTTTGAGTTTTAGACATTTGGTTCAGCATAATGAAGTCTTTTTGAAATAAGATGGATATGAAGTGCATTTCTGCTGCCCAGTTTTTCTGGCAAAGTTGGTTCCAGCAGTGTTATTTCAATTCTTTTTTCTTCATATGCAAGACTTGTTTCAATCATTCAAGTCATGAATCAAACAAGACAGATATGAGGAGAACTACAATCCCATAAAGCACAAGCAAATGAACAATAAACATAATTATAAGTCTATAGTTTGTACAGACCCCAAGTGCCAGTTCATTTTAACCAACTGTATGTCTACATATTGTCATTTATGGTCACACTTTACAATAAGGTTCATTAGGTAATGTTAATTAATGCATTTACTAACATGAACAAACAATGAACAATACATTTACTACTGTATTTGTTCATGTTAGTTAACGTTAGTTAATGAAAATACAGTAGTTCATTGTTAGTTCATGTTAACTCATGGTGCATTAACTAATGTTAACAAGCATGGACTTGGATGTTAATAATGCATTAGTAAATGTTTAATTATGATTAATAAATGCTGTACATGTGTTGTTCATGATTAGTTCATGTTAGTAAATGTATTAACTAATGAACCTTATTGTAAAAATTTTTATCAAATGTTTGAGAAATAAGCCCCTTTCACACAGTGATACCGGTAAATATGTGGAAAATTTTTCGGAATGACTTTACCGGTAAATTCAAAAAAGCGCTGTTCAAACAGGCGAGGACGTAAGAGCATTCACACATCCATTCCAAAATACCGGTAAATTCTGACATCATTAACCAGAGATGACCTCTAAACGGCTGCGCTTGTATTTGTAAACATTTGACTACATTACAAACTCTGTGAATGGATGAGTATTATGAACAACTTCGATGAAAACATGGAGAAACACTTTTGCATGTCGAGATGTACATGATATGTGTGTGTGTTGGTGTCACAGGCTGTTTTAGAGGCACATGCAAAGCTTGAAGGTAAACAAACAACGGCTTATCATAAGCATCTTATCAGTAATTATTTACACAGTTGGCATTAAGATGAACATATAAACTTTATCTGACTAACATCTAGCAGCTAAATGTGTCTGGGAAAATATTCAAAGGCTTTTATTTTCATAAACCGCTCTGACGTGTATGAGCCTGACTGTTTTGACTGGCTTAAACAGACGTCTCATGTCAACAAGTTCTAGACGTGCATGAGCTCTTTCAGGCAATCTTCCTTCTGCGTTCAACCAGCGCAGCATTCCGGCAAATTACCTGTAATGTTACAACTTCTCTTTCCGGAAAATAGCCAGATCAAATTTACCGGTATTTTCAAAAAGGGCCTGTTCACACCTTTCTACAAAATTGCTGGTAATCTTCCGGAAGGTCTGTATGTGTGAAAGGGGCTTTAAGAACACTCATATTATACTATACTTTTTTAGCATGCAATTTTGAGATAATGGGCCCTATCATACACTCTGCGCAATGAGGCGTTTGGCGAGATTTGTTGCCATTTTCAGACCAGCGCAGCTCTAATCTAGTTTATGACAATTTGCATTTGTATAATGCTATCATTATTAGCAGTATTATTTATTATAAGCATATTTATATTTGTTTTATTAAAAACAAGTTTAGATTTGTTCATCTGTCAGGTTTTGGAGATGTATGTGTCACCATATGGGGCATAAGAACAGGCCACTTCGTTATTATTGTTTATTTATTAATTTGCTGGAAATTAGAACTGAATTTAGATATAGTTTTGAAAGAAATCTTTGTGCTTAACAAACTAAATTAAATATATAGGCTAATAGATGTCTTCAGTGGAGTGCGTCCAACACCGTTTCCTTATCCACGAAAAAAAGGAGTTAAGTAAAGAGCAAAAGCAAAGAGAAAGTAAAGGCAGAATGGAGGAGGCTCGTTCTTTATGCTTGTGCTGCAGATGGTCTCTGGTTTCACTGTTTTTTTTGTAAATTGCAAATGTTCCACGGTGTGACGCAACTGACTCAAAGGGAATGGGAGATGAGACTCATGAAACACACCCGTAACTCATTAAGGGCTCTATTTTAACAATCTAGGTGCAAAGTCTAAAGCGCACGGCACAAGAGCATTAAGGTCATATCCAAATCCACTTTTGCTATTTTAAGGACAGAAAAATATGCCTCCTCCAATCAGCCTTTGCTTAAACTTTCTCTTAAGCTTTTTGGATAAGGAAACGGTGTATACGCACTCCACTAAAGACATCCATCAGCCTACATATTTAATTTTGTTTGTTAAGCGCAAAGATTTGTTTCAAAACTATTTCTAAATTCAGTTATAATTTCCAGCAAATGAATAAATAAACAGTAATAACAAAGCGTGCTCAATAAAAGTGAGTTATTTCCAAACACACGTACCAATGCCCCATATGGTCCAAAACCTGACAGGTGGACAAATCTAAGCTTGTTTTTAATAAAATAAACAAAAATATGCATATAATAAATAATACAGCGGGAGGACGTGGTTTTAATATTTATGTAGAAAACAATAATTTTTGTAACACTTTAATCCTTTTTATTCTTTTTCATTTGTAAAGATATTTGTGTATTGCTGTACATCTGGTGTATTTTAAGCAATGTGTAAGCGAGGTGCACAACTGATGTGCTCTGCGCTGGACTTTAGACCTGGTTTCAGCTGGTCTATTGCAGACTATTTTATTTCCTCCAAATAGCAATGCACCAACAATGCACCTTAATACACCTCTTTTCTAGACCGGAACACCCACGAGTCCACAAAGTGACGCAAATGGATTTGCTATTTAAACAATGTGGCAGAAAACGGTAAAATTAAGTTTGCACTGGTCTGAAAATAGCAACACATCAGGGCAAACACGACTTTATTGCGAAGAGTGTATGAAAGAGCCCTAAGAGAATAAGCATACCCATGTTAGACCATGCGCCATGGCGCAGAGCGTATTTTCCATCTTAAAATAGCAAAAGTGGATTCGGACACACCCTTAATACTTTTGCACCATGTGCTTTAGACTTTGAGTCTAGATCGTTAAAACTGAGCCCAATATCGTACATTGAATTCAGCATAGATACATATTGAATCATGATATACAGTGGTCCCTCCTTAATTGTGGGAGTTATGTTCTAAAAATAACCCCAAACCTTATAACATCACCAAAAGCAGCAAGCAAGTCTCCTTTCAGTTGCTCCACCAGTTTACAGAGATTGTCAGCCTGATTCAGTGCATTATCAACCACCGTGGGTTCAGGAACTGAACAATAATCATGTTCCAGATGCCGGGCATCCAATGGCACAGGATCCTCATCCATCTTAGTGTATATCTCCCTTCTTCTCTTTGCTCAGACGAGCCTGGGTTTTGCCGCTGTTAGACTTCACTGAAGAACGCACTAAACAGAAGTAAAGAGAGGAGCTTAGATTCTACTAGAAATAAAGTTCGTGCAAACAGCTGGTCCCGCTCTGATTGTAAGCCAAAGGGTGATCGGTTGGAGCGAGAACGAACAATTATTGGTCAGCACCACATGGCCGGTATCTGATTGGTTTAAGTGGGAGGTGGGTGGAGCCCATTTGTAGATTAGTGTTCGTCTTGACGATAGAAATGTTTCAAAATACACAAATGCACAGAGCTACTCACAGCGATCTACAAATGCACAGACAGCTATCCATAAACGCACACTAATCTACAAATGCACAGACAGCTATCCATAAACGCACACTAATCTACAAATGCACAGACAGCTATCCATAAACGCACACTAATCTACAAATGCACAGGACGCAATTTACACATTAATGTGTGAATTGCATTTGTGAACATTTGTGAACATACAATTTGTGTTTGTGAAACTCTTAAGGTTTATTTGTGGATCTCATTGTATTTATTTTGTGAATATACTTGGTATTTGTCAAAAACACTTATTTGTGGATTGTAATTGATTCATTTGGAATTATGCAACATTTTCTATCTCCATACCTCCAAACGCAGAATGTTTTACTGACATTGTGGCGTTTGTTGGGTATAAAACCAGCAAACACACAGTACAACTAGCAATCAAAGATGTCAATTTGGCAAGCTGAGCACATTCTGCACTGTACAAGAGACACGGCACGGAGGAGATTGATTGACAATGGTCTAATAGCCAATCAGCACGCAGAACACAATGCGTTGTTAAACAAAAAAAAACACAAAAAAAACATGTCAATTTGCACTAATAAAAAAATCTGCAAAATTGTGAGGCAGCAAAAGATGAACTGGAATTGTGAACTACTACTTAGTATGCAAATACATGCATTAATGAACACCTATCACAGATTGTGAAAATGCAAATATTCATTCATCATCTTAATTTAACACCATTGGAAATGAGAGCTGATTTAAACAGGAAACACTCCAGCTGGACAGAATCAATGACATCATCAAAGCATTAATGACGATTAAAGTGGCGATTTGGTTTGTCTAAAGAGCATCAGTGATAATTAAATGGTAGATGTGTGTGTGTGTGTGTGTGTGTGTGTGTGTGTGTGTGTGTGTGTGTGTGTGTGTGTGTGTGTATGTGTGTGATTAACACAAGCCTGTTATTCTAAACAAAGCCATTGTGTTGGAAATGACTGCTGTCCATTGGTTTCCTCTTGTCTCCTGCAGAGCACAGATGACTGTATGCTTGCTGTTGTATAGATATATTTACTTGAATTCATCTTAACTGTGTCTTGTGTGTCCACTTCTGATCAGATTTACTTAATTTAGTTTCTATTAATATTTTGTTAGTTTATTTATTTAGGTTGTAGCTATTATAATTTTCCTTGATTGTTTTTCGATAGCCTTTGTATTTAGAAATTTAATACATGAAATGATACATGGCACATGATTAATATTTAATACACGATTTTATTTATTTTTGTTTAATGTTTATGGTCCTTTTTGTATTGTAATTTTGATTAGTTTCTCTTTTAGTTTGTGTCTATTATGATTTTCATTGTTTTTTTTTTTTTTTAACAGCTGTTGTTTTAGAAATTGAATACATGAAATGGTTATGATTAGTATTTATTTTGTTTAATTTTTATAGTCTTTTTGGTTTAGTAATGTTGAATGTTTTGTTGTTTTAGACTTTCGCATCTTAATTTCGCACATTTTGTGGTGCCTTTGTAATTTTCAACAGTCTTTATTTTTCTGCAATCTCCATTTCTGTTTTAGTAATTTCTGTACTTAATAAACTTAGTAAAAATAAAAGTTACTTAATAAAAACTTAATAAAAAATATTTTAAGTATTTTAAAGTGAAAGTATTTTGTACTCTTCTAATATTTGTATAATGTGCAAGTAATTGTAATTATGTTAGATTAATTTAATTTTCTTTTTATTTTAGTTTTTTTTTATTTTATGTAAAATATTAGAAGTTTTAAAAGATTTTATTTAACATTTCCTAAATATTTTATTTTCATGTATTTTTGTTTAGCCTTCTTTTAACATTTTCTTATTTGTATTTTTTATTTGTTTAATTAAGTGCAATGTATATATAGTTCTAAAAAGATGAGAAAAGGTGAATAAACCTGTTGCTTTAACATTAAGTAAATTTACATGTGCATTAGGGCTTCATGATATTAAATTAAAAGATTTTTTCTATGATAAAAATTTATTTTTCTATGATATCAGAGTTTATAAAGGTTTCATCAAGTCAATTTTAAGACTTTAAAAGACCTTTATAAATACCATTCTGAATAAAGATTTCAGCCCTAAACAAGGCTTAACACTAAGAACTTTTTCTGATGGCCCAGTTTATACATTAAAAAAACATTAAAAACAGTTGTTATTGTAAAGAAGATAATTAAACCATATTGGTAAGTAATTGGTAGTTAATAAATCAACTTTTGTTGAGATGGAATGTAAGTGATTGGATGGGTGTTAGCTCGATTGGGTAGCTTTACATTGACATTTTTTAAATTTTAGACATGTTCAGACTTTAAGACCCTGCGGATATCAATCTCAAACATTAAGAAATACAGTAGAGCAACAATACTGTAAAATAATTCCATTTCTGCAAAAAATACTTTAATTTATCATGTCTGAGAACAGAAAATACAGTCTTAAGGAAACCTACAGGACCAAGGTTCTCAACAGGTGACCCGTGGGCCACATCCGGCCCGCTGCTCTTTAAAATGTGGCCCGCAGCAATGCAGACTAATCAGCTCTCATGTTGTAGTGCTGCATAATGTAAACACTAGAGCTGTAAACGGTACATGTATTCATCCCAAACTGCCAAGGTGCCATGGTTACGATTAGGTTCATGAGCCCTCACGACAAATACAGAATTCATTCACAAAGAACATGTTTTCTGTCGGAAAACACAACACAGAATCGCTCACCAGTGGTTCTGCTACTTTTCTCAGTGACATGACAGCTTGCTACACTTTTAAACAGAAGCGCACAACACTAGACCTGCCTCAGAGTTCTTCTGATTGGTCCACTTCTCTAAAACTGACAGTATGTGTGACGAATGAGTGCTGCTGTGGGTGAAAGTTGAAATCGTTTTATTTTCACAAGGCTACTAATCATGCAGTGCTGCAAAAGACTCGAGTGTATAATGGTCACTGCATCCGTAAACAATGGAATATAAGATATTGTCACATCATGTGAGGTTGCAAGTCAGTCTATGAGTGTTCTACTCACACACACACACACACAAATACATAATAATGAA